>NC_135549.1:7614841-7929841 GCF_964340395.1 Glandiceps talaboti | reverse complement strand
ACACTGACCAATGGTAGGTTGACAATCACTCTGACACTGACCAATGGTAGGTTGACAATCACTCTGATACTGACCAATGGTAGGTTGACAATCGCTCTGACACTGACCAATGGTAGGTTGACAATCACTCTGACACTGACCAATGGTAGGTTGACAATCACTCTGACACTGACCAATGGTAGGTTGATAATCACTCTGACACTGACCAATGGTGGGTTGATAATCACTCTGACACTGACCAATGGTAGGTTGATAACCACTCTGACACTGACCAATGGTGGATTGACAATCACTCTGACACTGACCAATGGTAGGTTGATAATCACTCTGACACTGACCAATGGTAGGTTAATCCCACTCTTATACTCGACCAATTGTAAGATGGCCAAATTCTGACATTGACGAATAACATGGTGGATGACATGTTGACCACACGAACACTTCACAGTGATCACTTGACCTCATTCTAATATAGACCAATAGTGGCATGATCAAACACTTACAGTGACTGGTGGCATGATGACGTCACTCTCACACTGTCCAATAGCAGGTTGATTTCACCTGAACACTTAACGATGGTAGTTTGAACTTACAGTAAGACAGAACAAATGGCTTAAATTACCATTGTCTGATAGAAAGTTAACCCCACCCTAACACTGACCGATGGTAAATTGACCCCACTCCCAAACTGTCCAATAGTAAGTTGACTTCACCTTAAACATTTAACTGTGGTTAGCTAAAGTTAATCTACTACAGAACAATTGTAAGATAACCTAACTTTGCCATTGACAAGTTGAGCTAACTCTCATAGTGACAAATGGTGTCACACTCACTCACATTGAATATTTATAAGTTGACTTTGCTGTCACTGACCTATGGTAAGTTGACCCCACCCACTGACCAATGGCAAGTTAACGCATACTCACATTGACCAATGGTAACTTGAACTTACTCTCACATTGACCAATGGCAAGTTACCCTCACTCTCACATTGACCAATGGTAACTTGAACTTACTCTCACATTGACTAATGGCAAGTTAACCTCACTCTCACACTCATACTGACCAATGGTAAGTCAAAATATACAGTATTATCTATGGTTAATCTCACTCTCACATTGACCAATGGTAAGTAAACCTCACTCTCACATTGACCAATGTAATTTAACCTCATCCTCACAGTGACCAATGATACTTTAATCTCACTCACATTGACCAATGGTAAGTAAACCTCACTCACACATTGACCAATGTAAGTAAACCTCACTCTCACATTGACCAATGTAAGTTAACCTCATCCTCACAGTGACCTATGATACATTAATGTCACTCTCACATTGACCAATGGTACATACACTGCTGGTAAGCAAACACACACACACACACACACACACACACACACACACACACACACACACACACACACACACACACACACACACACACACACACACACACACACACACATACTAACACGCTATGTAAAACATGTGACTGTTTCTGGAGATCTCATGATGAAAATATATAGCTGCTTAGCACAGTTTAATCCAACAAATGTTCTAAATCAAAATACTAATTATATAATGATAATTCAGTCAAAAATCTATTGCATCACTGCTTCATTTTTTTCTCAGAATAAAACAAGATGACAATATCAATTTGTTTATAGAGATGATCATGCTATAATGGAACATGAAATTCTGAAAAGCTTGAAATTGAGGTATTGTACAAGTACTGTGTCTTGGTAATAGACAAACAAAGGTAAATCAATGTACATCAAGTTTATAATATCAGCTGCTGAGGGGTTTATCTAAGCCTTGTTTTAATTTGTGTGCATGATTTAATATAAATGTAGGGTTTATTATCACTAAAATAATGAATTGTAAGCATATAGTATAAATGTACAAATCATACAGAAGATAACTTACGTTGCTAAATATCTATCAACTAAGACAATATGTACAATAAATGTCAAGCTGTAAAGAAATATAACATTCAGTTAACTGATGTTAAATAAATAAAGTGTACTTTGGCAACTTTTCAAAAAGAGTATGGAAGCTCTTGTGTTGTGTTGTCAGCGATAATGACAACTTGTATTTTACCATGGAAATGATTTTTTAGATGATTTTATGATCGACAACTAGCACTGAATCATCTATAAATGAAAATATGCTGTTTATGAAGTAACAAATCGTAATGGTGTTGATTCAACCTTTTAAACTTGTAAGTCAGTAAAATTTCACTACCAAAGACTTGCAGTTGTCAGAAAAAAATCAACTGTCAAGCTGAGTGTACTAAGGGATTATCACACAATGTCACATAAGCTCAATAAGAGAACTTCTTTCTTTTGGGGAGGGAGGGGGGGTCTGGCATCAATGTGATTACTGAACTTCATTTTAGCACCACTATAATTTTCATCATGGTTTACATCATACAGAAACATGTCAACGTCACACTTGTGAATGTTTGTTTAGGGTGAGAGGGAAGGGGGTTTTGTCCTAAACGAATGACGTTCATTCTTGTGTGACACTGTGCAATCGTCCCTAAAAAAATGTAATTTTGAGAAAGATGTTCGGTAGTGATTAAAAAACTTACTAATGTTCTCATTTTGACTATAAATGTAGTTACTGATTTTGTCAAATTTAAAGTTGAAAGACATATTATGTTTGAATTTTACCAGAATTATAGAAGTTTACCGTTATTGGCTTCTCTTCAACAAAACTACTACATGTATTGTTAGTACTTTGTTGAAACAACAAACAACTCCCAAAATTAACACTTTACCAAACGAATCTATTGCACCTTTGGAAATGAATTTGTTAGAGAGGATACATACAGTAGTTTATACAGCAATCCATAGCCTCTATAACACTGTTTTCTGTGTTTTTTTAGTGTAAGCTGGTTACAAACAACACTAAAGTTTGGTTTTGGTAGAATGTACCTCTGGGACAATTTCAGAAATTTTAAGTTCTTCAAATCTCTCCTAAGGCTTGTTCCTGGTCCTTATGAAACAATACAAGAAATTTTGGGGTTTACCATCTTGTTAACAAGGAAGTCAACAATCCCCCCCCCCCCCCATAGAGTTAAGCATAGTATCTGGTGGCCATATTGGATTCTAAAAGGGCTTAAATTTTCATATCATTTTGAACTCAATTAAATTTGCATGATGACCCCTGATTTTGTTTCCTGATTTTAACTCACAATGGGTTGGAGTTTTCTTGAACAAGGTAGCAGCAAAATTTTAACACTTTTACTTCAGAGGCACATACTATGTTACATAGCACCAGATATGTAATGGTTTTTTCTTTTCTGTGATCTACTTCAACAGCGATGTCTTGAACCAGATGAAACCAAACACAAGTACACCACTCAATCCAATCCATGGCAGTATTACGTAGTGCTTTGACTGTGATAAATCATCCTTCTGGTCTTCTATTAAGTCAACTGGTGCATCATCTTTCAATTTGGCAGCCTGGAATGAAGAATATAGGAATGGGATGTCTGACTCTACAGTGTATTGATGGGAAACGTACATCCACAATATAACTTGTATTTAACTTTCTAGTGATAAATCATAGACATGGTCAAAATTCTCCTTGTCATAAACAAGTCAACATCTAAAAGTTCTTTAAAGATAAGTAAATGATAGAAATTACAACTATGTATCATCACTCAACCAGTTACTATGGCGATCTGTGTATAAGTACCAACACTAGAACACTTTATTTTAGATTTGTATTTTGATATTCACCTTTACGGACCCACTTCATTTTGAACATTTTGTGAATATGTTTGTTTTAATTTAATATCCTGCACTCATTCAATATCAACAGTTCACATGAGGTTCCTTGCCTACATTGACCACACAGCATGATTTATCCCTTTACAAGAACCTTAACGACACCCCATCGCTCAACCCCCCCCCCCCCCCCACCTTATATGGATAGGTCTAAACAACACAACTATATCACATCTAAATGAATGCAACTTTAGAAAACAGTCTGAATGAATGTTTGTGTGATACCTTGTGGCTAAATACTGCTAATAAATGATGGCAACACTGATTGTGTATTTCTACTCAGATTTGACAAAACTAGACTTCCCCTTGACGGTTATTTTGAATGACACAGGGAGACACATTTCTGTTTTGGCTTGGGGCATCATGATTTTGACAACACCAGTAAGTGGAACAGTTTCACCCTTCAGACATTGAAAATAGTTGTCCTGGAAAAAGAAACAATGTCCAATTTGCAAGAGATAACTGTTGTCACAGACGATATAATTCAAGCTGTCAGGAAGTCAGTTTATCAATGACATAGCCAAGTAATTAAAACAGACTTAGCCAAGCTTTGAAAAAAAGAAAGAGATACACTCAATGACAAATACCCCAGACTGGCCTTTGTAAGCAGAGGATTGAAATAATCAGAATGAGGAGACTATTGGAATGGTCAAAGAACAATCACAGTTAGAAAAAACTATCACGAAAATCCATCAACTTGGAAATATTATTTCTCCTTATCTCAGAGGTTTTGTGTGGTCACCTTGAAGAAGGAAGGTAACTAAGTTAGTCACACACACACAGTACTTGAAAACTGGTTGTATTGATCAATGGATATCTCATCAGCTAAGATTTCACACTAATAAAAGACTGTATAGCTAAGTGGGTGTTGTGGAAAGTGCACACTAAAGCAATGAATGGGACCCACCTTCTTTGCCACCTATTCCCACCCACTTTAATAGTTTGAGAACGTTAAATACAGTGGATAGATTAGTTGGCTAGCTGGTAGGACAATGACAGCTGGACCAAATTGTAAGCTTCCAAAAAGACTGTCACTTAGTTAAGACTTTCAAGGAGAAAGGCAGACAAAACCCGTTCCTGCTGTGACAATAGCAGCAACAAATAGTGAATGGATATAAAAGGAGAGAAATCGGTTGCAATCACTACTACATATTGTACTGATACAGAAACATTCAACTCTGTAGCTCTCTGTCACTCAGACTTGCTGGCTGTTTCAAATAGGAGAGAACTGAAACCCCGGGGGCAGAAGCCAAGGCTCACACAGCAGATCAAGAAGAGATTACGGCAAAACAGGGTTGGAAAATCTGCCGACATGGTCACAATTCTCAATAACAATCAAACAGTGTTAGGTGAATGAGTTGCAATCAATCTGGTAAGCTATACCTACCAGGATGAATTCTTTAACAATGTACAAGTCTCTAGGACAGTCACCAACATACACACACTCATTTCCTATGTGTTATCTACCATTTGAGTGTAAACACTAACAACACTATCATTAACTACACATACACTAACAATAACCAGAGACAAATTAATACAGATTTTTTACTCCTGTACAAATTTCACACAGGCATGACAAACAAAATGAACAAACAAATCCACCTACATGTCCTGGTTTTTAATTTCCTACATTTTCAGGCCTGACAGATTCACTAAAAGACAGTGAGATGACAATTACTGACTCATTTCCTGTACATTTAGTTATAAGATTTCAAAATTGATAAACTAAGGCCAAACATGTAGGACACTCAACTCCCCATGGTAGAAGCTTCACAACAAAGTTACCAAAAAGTACAACCATGTACAAGATGACACTTTATAGGAGACATACATACATACATACATACATACATACATACATACATACATACATACATACATACATACATACATACATACATACACACATACATACATACATACATACATACATACATACATACATACATACATACATACATACATACATACATACATACATAGACACACACACACATACATACATACATACATACACATACATACATACATACATACATACATACATACACATACATACATACATACATACATACACACACACACACACACATACATACATACATACATACATACATACATACATACATACATACATACATACATACATACATACATACATACATACATATATACAGACAGATATACAGATACACACTCACACTCTCCTTACACACACACACACACACACCCCCCACACACATATATACCCAAATATATACCCAAATATATAAACAAACTGGTAACTAATATACAATAGTAATTTTATTCATTTCCCAGAACATTTGTGTGGCTATAACAGTAACAATAAAATAATTGTATCCTTTTGCCAAATGGTCTGTATCCACTGACTTAATCTAAATAGTGCAACTTTTAAATATTAAATGGAAAGCTGAAAGGAAAAAGGCAATTTGGCATGAAACATGTGTGTTGAAATTGAGCTGTGGGTGTTTGAGATGTTATAACTGTCCACAGACGGATGGATAGACAGATGCATGGACAGATATGGGAGATCATTTAACTTTTTTCCCATGGCACTTTCAAACACCTATTTCAAAAAAATATCTTTTACATTGGGAAAAAACAAACAAACACTGATTCATATAAGTGCCATGAATGATTTGAAGAAAAAAAGGAACGCCAAGGTTTGATGAGCAGACGTTTTGTGACAAGTTTCAACCCTATTCAGAGAGCATCATCGGGTCAGCTCTATCTCTCTAAGCTTTATACAAAACTTAACCAACTTTAATTACAGATAATTATGTCTGATTGTATTTTTGTAACAACTGAAAACACTTCGACAATTGGGATGAAACTCAAACTAATGACGTTTGACTTGGCAACCTTGTTGCAGTCCCACAACAACAAGTTTGTTGGGGGCAAGATATAATCACATTCAGTGACAAACTTTGTTTTCCCACGACCAAACAAAACAAGGTGGTCAAGTTGTAGCAGATTAAGCCACTGCTCAGAATACCTGCGGATGAGAAGGTAAAGCATCTTTCATGACACAAAAGAGGGACAAAAGCTCCTGGAAGGTCATGTTTCGGCTCTGCATACCTGTGCTATGATTATGATGGCGGCAATGACAGACTCTAGTAAACATCCATACATCTTACTTTCAAGTACTAGATCTTACCTACAGGCTATCAGGCTGTCTACTTTGATATCAATGAATTCACGTCATTATACATTTAACAATGCACATCAAAGTCAATAGTCTTTGACAGGTGACTGCTGGATTTTAGTTAGTGGAAGTATGAGGGCGCTGTCCCTGATATGGTTGATTTCACATCTACACATATATTGATGTAGCAATATACACATGAAAGTATGATTTGACAGATGACTGATGAATTTGAGCATGTGGAAGTATGAGGGCGCTGTTCCTTGTGTGATTGATTTCATGACATCAATACCTGTATGATACTACACATCAAATTATTTAATGAATGACTGCCATATTTATGAAAGTGCAAGTATGAGGGCGCTGTTCATGTGTAATGTTGCTGTCACACACATACAAACAAACAAACACATATATGACAGCTGAATCTCAGGATAAGAAGAGTGAAAGCGATACCATGATACTTAGATTCACATTCAAATAAACTTAACAATTAAGATCATTGGCACTTTCCCTGACATAAGAGTACCAAATCCATTTTTAACTGGGTGAGTGAGGATACTATTTGTTTTGTCAATGTTCCTGAACCAGGAATTTTGTCTATTTTGGTGAAGTGTCAATGTTTTTGTTGAATAGGTAAATTCTACACGAATACCTCAGGTATTTTACTGGGGTTCCCCATGAACTCATACTACTTGGTCATGAAATTCTATGTATGTTTTCCCTCATATTATCAGGGTTCCCAAACCCTCACACACACAGCTGATATCTTAATGAATTATGGTTATATCATGGCGAAATGGAGACAGTTATGAATATCTGTCACTAGGTACCTCATGAATGACCATGGTGCTATAAATGTCTAACTACTAAAGTTCCACAAACCTCTATCACATGACTTTTCAACTGTCCAAGTTCACGGTGTAAAACTTTCACTTGAGTCATGGCTTCTATAACATCACCTGATAACACCTCTAGACTAACTGAATCTTGCTTATGATTGGACACTGCATTTGAGCCACCTGGTTTTTGGTTGGGTGCTGGGCTTGATGACTTCATCTGGTCTTTAATGTAGCCAACTGTACTACTGATATACTCACAATGTTTACTGATGTTGTTTAATATTGCACTGCATTCACCAACACTGCATAGAATGAATCATAAAATGTTTTAGGCACTGTGTTAGGGTCAAAGGTCAAAGATGGTGACAAATGTATGACTGGTAGCTTGGAAGAAAATACCAAGAAGAACACTTACAAATCTACAAAGAAATGTTTTTATATTTAAGACCTTGGTCTCCAATGCTAAAAAAATGTTTTCTTTGGAAAGTTATTACTGAAAACTATTTTCTGAAAGGTGTTATTTCAATATTAAACAAAACAAAGTCATTGCTATTTCCTGTATTAAACAATATATTTCACCATTGGGGGCGCTGTTCATATTTCAAAAATGAATGCTGTTCACTGTCTGAATCTAGTTCTGCAAACCAAGGTTATGTGACTTTGTAAGTGCTATGCAGCGTGGCAAAGGTCTATGACACTAACACTCTTGTCATAATGGTTTTACCAAATACTTTACTGATGCTAAGATGATGCAGGTCACAAAATCTTGTGTATTAGTTCAATGGAAGTAGGTTGTACACCTTGTCAGTTAACATGGCAACTCAATTCACAGCTATATTGGTATTTCCTATGTGCTGCTTTCAGGTGGGCAGGAAAATTGTGCCAGGAAAATATTCTAGTTATGAAGAACACATTCTTTCTGAAAGTAGTACACACATATATACAGCTCAAAGTGATTATATAGGTATGTATTTGCAACTCTACCATCTGGGAATCATGGCAGTAACACTTACCTGAGAATTTTGTAGCGACGTAAATTTTGAGAAGTTAAACTTGTTGGTTCCCATTCTTTCTTATGTACATGCTGAATTGCTTCTAGTATTTTCTTCCTATAGCCAAGTTGTCTGACCCCAATCTATACAGGTCAAGTAAACGAATGGAAAATTTGTCAACATTACATTACATTTGTCATGAATGAATTTGATATGAAATCAATATTCCAAGTAAGATATCAGAATTTCATCAGATAAATGATTACCTGACAGATGGAATCAAAGGTAAGAAGATATTGTATCAGAGACAGACAGAAAGACAGATGGATGGATGGATGAATACAGACAGAGACAGACAGACAGACAGACAGACAGACAGACAGACAGACAGACAGACAGACAGACAGGCAGATAGATGGACAGACATACAGACAGACAGACAGACAGACAGACAGACATGGATGGAAGGATGGATGGATGGAATGAGAGAGAGATAGAGAGAGAGAGAGAGAGAGAGAGAGAGAGAGAGAGAGAGAGAGAGAGAGAGAGATGTTCAAATTATGTTATAACTATCTCTTAGCATCATAAATTGTATTAAATTATCAGATTACTTCAAGTTTTGAGAATGTTTATAAACATCTCTGACTTTTAACCTGTGTAGTTTTAAACCCACCTTCTCAAGGTCATGATCATTCATTCTGAGAAATGCAGGAAATGTTATTTGATGGTCTTGGAATAGAGGAACAAGATGTCCAAGTTCTAAACCACACAAGAAAAGTTCAAGATCTCCATAGCGGATATAGTGTTGATTGTTACTTGCTGGTGAATCTTTCCTGACTGGTGATCTGTAGAGAGAAAAGTATGACTCAGTGAGTTTCCATGGTTACCAAATGTTGTTAGTCTCTAGACATTTGGTGAGGGCATTCTTAGTTGTTAACATTGTTTCAAAAACACACTATGAAGCATTTGACTATATGAATACACACATTGCATATATCACCTATAAAACTAATAACTTTCACTCTTTGAAATTTGTTTCAACTAATGTCATAACATTATAATGAGCTCTATTTCCATCAGCAACTTTACAAGTATATGAAAACATTATAGTTTACTTGTATTTTTTTTGGATAAAAAATGTGTAAATTCAAGTTTTCATTCATTTTGAATATGAACAACCTTGTAGAGTATCACAGCATACAAGCCAACACATGTCATCGTGAGTATTTCTCAGTTTGGTTTTTATTACAATTATGGTATTGGAAAACATACAAGAATTCATGATAACATCACATCTATCATACAAGATTTGAAAGTCATGAAACTTACACATCTGTATGGTTTGGTTCGACATCACCATTACTCATTGAGTTATAAGTTACTCTACAACTTGGCTGAGATGGATTGGCAGCAAATTCCAGCAATTCTGAAAGCTAATGAGAGATACAAGAGATGATAAAAATGAAAATATTTACTTAGCAGCCATCATCAACAACAGCAGTTACTTCATACAAATTACAACAACATTTAGTACAATATTGCTGACCCTAAAAAATAAACAAGGTATGCTCAGGAACAACACACAAGTCAATCAGCCTTTTCTGACTTCTCTTATCATCTCTACATCACTAGAAATGTCAAAGGTCAAAGGTCAATGTCACTGGTGTAATAGATGCTGAAGATTGCATAACAGAGTGACAATGATATAACTGTAACACTCAAAGTGATTATCTTATCATTTTGTTTCCCATATAAGTATAAACCCTAGATCTTAGGGTCTATATACAAACTGATGACAAGAATACATACTTACCATGATAAATGAATTGGCATATGCTACATCATGTGCTTTCAACCCATCAGAGGCTGCTTTATTTGGGTCAGCATTAGACTGTAGTAGTACCTTGGTTACATGTGTTTGGCCCTTACTAGCAGCCCAAATCAGTGCCTGGTAATAACAATAGCAATGCAATAACAGTTGTGAATACTTGGACTGAGTACTGGCAACTGAGTAGTGCTAGCAATTGAAAAATGCATCTATCGAATGTTGTGCCCAAACAAACCTATATGTCATATTACAATATTTGCTCAAAAATATAGTGTTTGGTGTCAAAAGCATGAAATTCAGGTAAAAGTATTGTATGTTGCAAAAATAACTGATTGCACTCAAAATATCACACACAGTGTAACCATCAACCAGAAGAACAGTTGACATCTTTGCCATAAAAACATTTCAAAACATCATTATTATAAATGTCCATACTCACAGTCCATCCCCTGATATCTTGTTTATCGACCCCTGCCTGGTGATTTATCAGTTTCTGTACCACCGATGGATAACCAAATTTGGACGCATACATTAGAGGTGTCATGTGATACCTTCATTGGAGAAATGAAATACCAAATATTAAACATTTTCTTCATGTATTTTTGATAATAAGTGCTTCGTAACTTCTGATGAGTACTTTACAAAACATCAGTCCAAAAGTTAAAGTTTTTGAGTCATATGAAGAATTGAAGTACTGTAAAGCGAGATATTTCTGCCAAAGACTAATGTTTATGAATGCCTAAGCCTAGTGCATTGTGTTTTTGTACAGGAAGGCATTTGAGACACTTCTTATTTTCACGTTTTTGGTTTCCAGCACAATAAGTGAAAATAAGTCTTTAGAGAAAGTTTCCAGGTTTACAATATTTACAGCTTTACTTATGATATACTGTTCTTTCATGAAATAACCTTGTTATGTTTCCATTCAACATTTAATATTGACATGTACTTTGTTATGATGTCATTGCTGCAGACCAAAATCAAATCCTTAGACCCCCCCCCCCCAAAAAAAAAACAAACAAAACAAACTACACTGGTGACTTTGATTTCATAATGTTATTATATCATTCATACTGAGTCAATTCTATTTTGAGTATTGGCAACAGAAGACAACCTGGTACGGTCCTCACACCATCCAACATGAAATGATTATTAGTAACAGACAAAGCAAACAACTTGCCTGTCATGAGCATTGGCGTGTGCACCATGTTGAAGAAGTTCTGTTACACAATTCAGAACAAGACTTTCATCTTCTTTATTACAACTGCATGCTGACATCAACACTGTATATCTATCTAATAATCAGACAAAAAAAACAAGATTATAACAAGACTTTAATAGAAATAGATCAAAATCATCAAGACCTTCAAAAAACAACAGATTCTGAATGGCATTGAAAATGGAAAACAAACACCATGACAATATGTAACTGAAATGTCATTAAATTTCCTTAATTTTTTTATTCAAATCAGCTTATAACTCAAACAATCCATCCCCAATATGTGCTGCAGTATTTTTAGCTGATGTTGAAAAATTTGGATGACTAAGATAGCATTAAGCTTCTTACCTTTGTGGAAATTTGGATCAGCTCCTCTATCTAACAATAATTTAACAACATCAGAACTACCAAAACTAGCAGCATACATTAAAGCTGTCCAACCTGTCTTTAAAATAGAATCTACTGGCACACCTATTAAGATAATGCAGAGAGAAATGTGTGAATGTATCAAAGATAAAAATTAACATACCGGTAATTACACAAAGGTAAGACTGCTAACCTGTATCTATTCAGTGTATACAGGATTACTAACTATACATGATACCTTCGCATTTGTTTGATGATGTGCAGACAGACAGACAGACAGACAGACAGACAGACAGACAGACAGACAGACAGACAGACAGACAGAGATAGACAGACAGACAGACAGACAGACAGACAGACAGACAGAGACAGACAGACAGACAGACAGACAGACAGACAGACAGACAGACAGACAGACAGACAGACAGACAGACAGACAGACAGACAGACAGACAGACAGAAAAAAATAAAAGATGTAAAACAAATGACAACTGAAGTACCAAAATTTCTATCATGGAGTACTGATTGGCACGTCATTTCAAAAGTTTTGGCATTCCTTTTCACTATCACTATAGCTCTTTTCACATTCCTTTCCTGCAAACATTGAATACTTTACAATATGAGACCATTACAAAATTGCACATAATTGATGATGGCCCAAGTTTTCCTTGAAGATTTTTGAGGTTGTGCAAATTGAGAAATTGAGACTATGTTATGACAAGAACCTGGGACAGGTCAAGAAAATGTAGGAACACAGTGAATTTTGAATGTATTTTATTCCAAAGAATCATAAATTTCAAACCTAACCTTTATCAATAAAACTCTGGACTTCGGTAACATTTCCTCTGATGACAGCTGATCTCAGATCCTCGACAACCAATGGAGAACCTTGTTTATCTTGACGAAGGCTGCGTTTCTTACGTCCAAAGCTATTGGACCGTTTTCGTAGGTCTGGTGGTGATCTCCTGAAATCAGTAGATATCCTTGGTGGTGATGTATCAATGTCTGGTTGTCCAATAGTAAAACTTCCCTAAGATAAAAACACAATACTAGGTGAGTAAATAATATGGAAGCACAGATGAGAAATGTGTTAAATCACAAACTTCTGTCATACCATTTTGATTGGCGCATATCATACATATGGGCTAGATTCACAGACTCCAAACCAAACTCTTCACTTGATAAAGTCAAGAATGACTAATAAATTGCCATTGTCAGTTCATGGCTGCTAATCCATTGTTATGGTATATGTTATCATGTCTGTCCTTGTTTTACAAATGTAACTGTCTACATTATTTGTCAGAATTGTCTTCATTGTATTGTCACTTTACTGTGTACGTGTCCATAATAATTTGTTGATCTTGCTTCTTCTTTTCTATTTCACTGCCACACTCTGAATAGCCTAGTTTGGGCCAATAAAGATATATTGTATTGTACTGGATTGCATTGTATAGAAATTAGAGATACACTTTCCATTTAATTTACAAATCAATATTCATTGCATGTAATAGTGCTTTGGTCATCTGTGTGATTAAAATCCAGGCATGAAAGATAATTGTTTGGCAGAGCTATAGAAAATATTAGTCCAGAACAAAGAATGATACCATGTAATCCAACAATAAGTTAACACTAATGTGAAGACCTGGGATTGAAACATGACCCTTTAACAATTTCTTAATGAATTAGTTTCACTTGAAAAACTACAAGTATGTTGATATAGGAAAGTCTGCCTTCTGATTAACATACTAGTATGTACTGAATATGGAATCTCAGCATCATGTAGTTTCATATATGTGGAATGTTGTGACTAACCACAATGTGAATATGTCATTGTCAGTATACTGAAGTGACCCTGGAAAGTGACAATACACATTCTGTACACAAATACTGAAGTACCTGACTTAGTCTAGTGCTATCCTTCATTGAATCTTGTAAGATCTCTCAAAGGTTTGAGATGATTTGATAAGACACTAGCATCCAGACTATAACTGACTACCTGTATAAATACATGTACTAGTATATATAGTAGTAATACTATGTTGACAATTGACAGAAGTGACCTTTCACTCACTACACTGACATCAGACTTATATGTATGCAAACAATCACGGTTCTTTGGAATGTACACGTTCTGACAAATTTCAACAGACATAGCTTTGATTTTGGGGTGAAAATACACAATACGTATTCTAGTTCAATGTTTTACAGGGCATTCCGGTAAACATTGTCACGTAGACATATATCAAACACTTCACTGAAAAACGCTGATGGAAAACACACCATTGTTTTGGGGGTTATTTATGGGTCATAACCTACATGATCTATAGGACGATGTCACTTTCATTTGTGTGTTATAAATATTTGTGAACAATAGGAAATTTGAATATCACCCTTCACATGACCCTTACAAGCTTACCCATTGGTCAAGCCACGACTACGGTTAACCAGCAAAAAGGTGATTTATCAAGTTAGTTATTTCTTATATGGGTGTACGTATTAAAGTATGTCAGAGCTCAGACAACCAACACAATTGTGTTACTTCCTGAGATCAAAGGTTAGCACACGTAGCCACAGTTCCTGCCAAGCGGCGAACCACTGCAGACCATGGTCAACACCCACAATAGTGTTTCAACTCTTCACCAGGAATGTGAGTAGAAGTAACCATCAAGAAGGCAAGTAGCTTAATATTATGAAAACGTTCTGATGAAACAATATATGAGGTCTAAACAATGGCGACTGCTGCTCCTGATTTAGAAGCATTTTTGGATAAATTTGGGGAAGATTTTCTTACTTGTTCAATTTGTCTTGAGCAGTACATCAAACCTAAAGTCTTGCAATGTGATCACACATTTTGTTTAGAGTGTCTGAGTACACTTGTCAAGAAGCAAGGTGTATTGAATTGCCCGACGTGTACAATACCTTGTCAACTACCTAAAGGTGGCGTATCTGAACTAAGAGGTAATTTCTTTATGACATCACTGCTTGACCTGGTTGAAGTAAGCCGACCAACTGAAGTAACACAGTCGGGGCTTTGTGAAGGATGTGATGAAAACACAGCAACACACCGATGTATAGATTGTAATATCAATTTTTGCCCTTCTTGTACCAAACCCCATAGAAGAGCTATAGTGAGTAAACATCATGACATTCTCACATTGGAGGAATACAAAGACGCAAAGACCACCCGAAAGTTGCTACCACAAAGAGTCTACTGCAGTATTCATCCAGAAAATGTTGTCAAGTTCTTCTGTGACACTTGCCAGGTACCTGTTTGCTCTGACTGCATTGTAGTCAAACATCGCATCCCTCAACATGTCCACAGAGATCTACAGGAGGCAGCTGATGAGTACAAGACACTTCTGAAAGACTTGGTGGTGAAATTGAGAGAGAAAGAAAAGGAGACCAAACGATGCAAATCAGCAGCCATACACACCAGACACCAACTACAACTACAGTGTCAAGAAGAAGAAAAGAAGGTGAGAAAGAAAGCAGATGAAATCATACAGAAAGTGAGAAGGGAAGAGCAGCAACTGATAGAGAAGTTGAAGACAGAGTATGGACAGAAAGTGAAAACTGCTGAAATCCGAATAGATGAATGGGAAATGAAAACTGGCAAAATTTTGAGTACATGTAACTATCTTGAAGTGCTGATGCAACAAGGGAGTGCTTCACAACTGTTGTCCAACAAACAGAAAGCACTACAGCACATTAGAGAGCTTAACACCATGGAAACCAAGCGACAATATAGGCCAGAAATGGTTGAATTCAAGGCATCTGCAGATGTGCCAGGGCATCTCATTCTTGGATCTGTACGTAAACTAGCAGTAGGAAGATATGAGACATCCACTTCAAAAGATCAGACGACACCAGGCATCCTTCATACTGGAGCAGTGCCAAAAAGACACGGTGTTATGTTTGCCAGGTCATCTGTCACAGGTCAAATGTCAAAAGGTTATTCATACACGATTGGATCACCAGTTCACAGTCTCCTCAATAAAAATGCAGTGAAGACCATAGGCAAGAAGGGTAGTGGGCTAGGATGTATGAATGCACCGTACAGTGTCATCATAAATAAGAGAAAACATCTAGTTGTAGCTGACCAAGGAAACAGAAGATTACAGGTACTGGATAGAGATGGTAATCACATAAGAAGTATTGCATTCAGCCAGTTTAAGAAAGTATTTCTACCAACTGATGTAGCTATGTCAAACGATGGTGATTACTACATACCAGATTATTACAATTATCAAGTGGTTGTAACTGATGAAGATGGGAAATTGATCAGATGCTTTGGAAAGAAAGAGCTCGTGTATCCACGAGGTATAGCAGTCAGTCCTGTGGATGGCTCTGTTTATGTGACAGAATGGGATGGGAAAGGTGGTGAAGATGAAACCGACACAATGGGACACTGTATCAGAAAATACACCAAGAATGGAAAACACATGACAACAGTGGGTAGCTATGGCAATTTACCGACTGAATTCAGGGGCCCATTTCGTCCATGTGTAAGCAGACAAGGAAGATTGTATGTACCAGACATCAACAACCACTGCATAAAGGTGTTCAACCAAGATTGCCAAATCTTATACAAGTTTGGATCCTATGGGAAAGGTCCTGGTGCCTTGTTCGCTCCAACAGCAGTGGCTGCAGACAAAGATGAATTTCTGTACATTGCAGAGCGAGGTAATAAGAGAGTTCAGAAGTTTGATAAAGATGGTCAGTACATATGCCGCATTGATAGTGACGAGGATGGACTGATGTCGCCATCTGGAATAGCAGTGACAGATGACGTGCCTGTTCAGGTGGTTGTTGCAGATAATGTTGGTTGTTGTCTGAAGATATTTACACCATAAACATCTACAAACAATGCGCTCACGCTCCCTGTGATGTATATTGGTGCACTGAGGCATACAAGATGTTTTTCACATGGCAGCAACTACAGACTAGATTGATATCAATACAATTCTGCCCAAGCCTGGACCAAACATTCAGAACTTGCAGAATATTTATCAACCTGACTCAAACCTGGTTCTAATCTTATTGTTACAAATTTAACCTGAACTAAACACAATGTCAATGGTAGGGCTCCTCCTATCCACTTACCAAGTCACCAAATGTGAATAAAATTTCTAGTTGACTACAAAAAATTTAATTTGACAAAACTGTCGATGAGACATATTTTCACTGTCATAATTCCATGAGAGGTCTGATACAATCTAAAAATCTGTCAACAATGTCTAAAACTTTTAAAAGACCACATCATATCTGGTTTATTTGATTGCTCCTGACAGTTTCACCAGAAACTTGACCAAAATTGACATGATCATTCTCCATTGTATCTACGTTCATAAGACATATGAAAATAGCTTGAATCAACTTCGTCATGCCCAACTTGCCAAGTAAAGACTCTAAAATACAAGACTGCTCTCCACAAATATCTAAATGTGGTACTTTAGTGAAAATTTGGTTCTGTTTGTACTTTTTAGAACTTTTGTTTTATAGAAAGCAGAGTGAAATAATCTGATTTGGTGTACAATACTGTTTATAAAAAAAAATAGTGTCACTTTACTTCAGTAAATGCCAGAAGAGTGAAATAATCTGATTTGGTGTACAAAAATGTGTTTATACTGTTTATAAAAAAAAAAAATAATTAACTACATCTTAGGAGTCCACTATCCTTGCTCAAAAAAAAAAATTCATTTCAAATTGTCAGTTTCTTTTAACTCTCACACTGACATAAATGTTTTGACAAGAAGAAAAATTCCAAATAAATGTAATAATTCCAACTTCTGACCTGACCTTTGAAAGTTATTTTTACTTGGAAATATTTTGTCTTTATTTTGTATTCTTAATAGACAGCAATCTGCACAAGTAGTTGTATCACTGGTAAAACAGTAAGATGCAACTCCACACAGAACTAGTTTAGTTATGAGTGTTACCAATAACTGTAGTTTCCTATCTATTAAAAACAAAAGCACTTGGCCCTTGCTTGTGTGAGGGCGCTAACACACCTCGGTATGGATATATATATATATATAAATTATATCTTTGAGGAATACTAGTGTATTTTTTAAGATCATGTTCTATATTGTTTGAATTTTTTGTATATCAGCTTGTCATTTTGGTTACCAAGGCTCACTACTCATCGCTACCAGGGGTAGGTGGAACTAGTAGCCACCTGGGGTGGGTGGAAGTAGTTGCCACCAGGGGTGAATCTGGGTAACTGAGTCTACATGTAATGAGCTTGTAATTCTGCCCTTGTCATCATGTCTAAGTTAGCTGCCAAGTACTGAAGTTGTGCAGAAAAGTAAATGCCAAAATATTATAGCACTATTTTCCATATTTGTAAGACTTTATTTGTTGCAGCCATTCCAATATAAAATAAATGGACTTTTGCCAAAGACTACAAAACTTTAAATGTTTGATTATTAGTAAACAAGTGACAAAAGTGTCAATAATAATTAACATTTTGATGTGTATACTTCAGTTGCAAACAATAGAATTCAATTAAAAGAAAATTGACCAAATGTTTTATTTTGCTTCCACAGAGTTCTCCTCTCTAATTTCCCCCATTGTTCTTTGCTATTTATCTCTATTACAAACTCTGGATGACAAACTTTTTTTTCTATTTATTGCAATGTTTCAGTATTGGGTCACTTGAACTCCTACAAATAATGCAGTCTGCATTCTGTGGTTATCTGAAAGTACAATTTGGCAATGCACCAAGAACGGGAAACTTTTCTATCAATGGCAAATGACGATGAATGTGACATGTGAATGATTGGTCGAATGAGTGGACGGTGTAATAAAATTAATAACACATGCACTCAGGCAATATCACAATTTAATGCCTGCCCTCGGACTGGCACTCTTTACCAAATTTTGATGATGCCCTCACCTTCAACTTGGGCATCATCAACATTTTGGTAAAGAGTGCCAACCCTTGTGCAGGCACTAAATTGTGATATTGCCCTCACTGGCATGTGTTATTATTTAAATAAAACTTATCTGTCCATATCTAACAATATTACGTCTGTCAACTAAAGTCAGTTTAAGGCTCATGTGTTTGAAAGATTTTCTTGGGTGAATGCCTTTTTAAAATCAAGTTAAATTCATGAATATTCAGGGATCAAAAATAGGAATATTCACAAGAACAGTACGCGGTGAAAAGAATGTGACAACTTTCCAATCCTCCTCACCCATACATACACTCACAAATCAAATGATCCTTTGAGTTGGGAACCTCAGCCTACAAGTTACAGTGTGATTGCATAGTCATGGGGCAGTGTTGGAAACATCTATTGGGAATCTCAGCCTACAAGTTACTGTGATTGCATAGTCATGGGACAGTGTTGGAAACATCTATTGGGAATATCAGCCTACAAGTTACTGTGATTGCATAGTCATGGGGCAGTGTTGGAAACATCTATTGGGAATCTCAGCCTACATGTTACAGTGTGATTGCATAGCCGCGGGCAGTGTTGGAAACATCTATTGGGAATATCAGCCTACAAGTTACAGTGCAATTGCATAGCCGCGGGCAGTGTTGGAAACATCTATTGGGAATATCAGCTTACAAGTTGCTGTGATTGCCTCCAAGTTATCGTGATTGCAAAGTCATGGGGCAGTGTTAGAAACATCTATTGGGAACACCTGCCTACAAGTTATTGTGATTGCATAGTCATGGGACAGTTTTGGAAACGTCTATTGGAAATCTCAGCCTACAACAAGTTACTGTGATTGCATATACATACCATCATGGATGTATTGTGAGAATACCCATGATACCATTCATTCACGTGGCACTGTTGACATGTTGGAAACGGCTAGGACTCCCAGCCTACAAGTTACTGTGATTGGATATAATACCATTCACGGGGCAGTGTCTACTGTCTACTGATAAAGTATATATAAGTATATCGCAAAATGCTGTGAATCGGAGACTAATTGTTCAATGAATGAAATTCAACAAGGGCATAACAGCGACTGTAGCTGTGAACCTTGGAGACTGGACCACATTGCCCAGTGGAGTAATTTAGCAGCTGTACCCCCATTCTTCCACTCTTTTGACACCCAGTCTCTATTAATAGTATTATATTAAAGATCACATGTATGTAGACTTGGCATCTTCAACAGGAGGGTGGGTACATGATCATATGAATGTAGCATAAAATCAAACAGTGTCAGTGGTAGTTACGTGTGATCTTATGGAAGTAATAGTTAAAGATCTAGTCCTGCTTCCATGACGGTGCACGAGTCTGTATTACTGACTTGACTGGACAATTGTCAGAATCGAGTCCCGAATTCCTCCGTATGCAAGCAGGACTATTAAAGATCAAGAACAGTCGATTCGTCACAGTTTAGTGTGTACGATATGTGACCCCTGGCCTGGTGTGACCGCAGCCTCCTCGTGCAGTCATCTGCCGCGTCATTATTTCATCGGTCAAACTTACAATATGCTGTGGTCCTTGCCACATTCTCACATATTATCCTCACCTTGTGTGTTTCTTTATCATAACTCTCACCATTGAAATCGTAGTCGTCGTCATCATACTCGTCTTCTTCATCTCCAGCAGGTCGAAACCCGAGTACGGTCGCCATTCTGCTTTACAGAAGTTGTCGTCGCTTGGAGGCGCTGTTGAAGGCGTTACTTACGTTACACCTTACACTTGCATCATGCATCACACATGTCACAGATAAGAAAGATGTTACAGCACGCTGATCTAGTCCACAGCTAGCCGAGATTCAACCTGATAAACATACACTTCACATAGAAAAATGATTTACAAACTTACAAGTAGTGACACTGAACACGATTGGAAAATGTCAAAAATGACGCAATGTGGCTGAAATGATTACACCTGGATTTAAAACTAACTTTGGCAGAGAAAAGTCATCCTGTACAGTCAAATATTTAGCAAACTATAGAGGGCACTAAACAGCGTGCATAACACCTCTGTCAACACTGAACAGTTCTCAGGTTGATATCCCACCAATACACAGTTTATACATTTTTGCTAAAATTGTTCTTTCATATAGACATATGAGATAACAACAGCATCCCTTGATGTGCAAGTGTCAGAGTGGGTACTTGCAGTTGTGCTTTGTTTGTTTTCTGCAGCACTTCCACTTGCTACAGCTGCAGAGAACATTGTAAACAGTCATACAAATACACTGAGTATGCTACACTGCTACTCAAGTGTCATGCGGTGTTGTCATGATTTTTATCTTACACCATAGACCCTCCACGTTGGTGGAGGGTCTATGCTTACACCAAGAAAATTTCACTGTACAATATATGTGTATGATGTATGGCAAATATACAACACTCAACCTTCAACAACACATAACTCTAACATTTGATATATTTGCTGCAAGAACAATTTATTGAAAATAAAGGGTAAGACCCTGTAAAAGGGAAGGTATTCTTCCCTACAATACAATATTTAGTAAACTTTTTTAGCTGAATTTATATCAATAGTAGCACAAAAATATGTCTTAATAACAATTTGTCGTACTTGTCAGAATTCCGGTCAGAAGTATAAAGCAATGGCAGTGAACAGTCAGATGTGTTCAGGTTATAGGAGATAAATACAGTAGAGACAAACAGACAACAAATGTGGTTAAGCTAACAAAATGAGAATGACAGATACAACTACATTTATGGTACATTTCATGATTACCCTAGAACTGACCTTGATATGGAGACATTGTGGTAGCTCTAAATAAAATATGATACACTCTCTGGATGGTACATTTCAGTAAAACCCCAGATTTGACTCAGAAATGGAGACAAGTTACACATATGGTAGCTCTAAACAATGTAATATACATCTTTGATGGTACATTTCAGTAAAACTCCACAATTGACTCAGAAATGGAGACAAGTTACACATATGGTAGCTCTAAACAATGTAATATACATCTTTGATGGACTCCAGAATTGACTCAGAAATGGAGACAACAAGTCACACATGTGGTAGCTCTAAAAAAAAAATGTAATGTACCTCATCAACACGTACATTTCAGTAAAATCTCAAATTTGACCCATACGTGGACACAACTGGTAGTTTAAGATGGAGCTGATAAAAAATCATGATGCACTACTTCATGTATAATACATTTCAGTTGAAAATCATTCCATAGATTGAAAGACAATCCACTTAGCTGAAAAAATAAATTTAATACCTTTATATTGTACATTTCAGTGCAGCCTGAGAATTGACCCAATTTTCAGACAATTTGTCATGAATGAAGTCAGCTATATGAGAACGATAACATAACAATTCAGTTTATAACTTCAGTTCTGGTGATCTCAGTATAAGAAACAAGATATAATAGAATACCATGGTTTTAGCTCAAGACACAAATGACAATTCATGGAAACTATAAAGGTTGGCTGAATCCATAAATCCATACTGCAACCTATCAATACATTACATGTGTAAGCACCTCCCCAAAACACCCTTAGTAATAAGTAGTTTTTCAGAAGTACGGATATCCTCCAAATAAAATCTGGTGTTATGTTCATTACAGAAATACATATCTAGAGATGCACACTTCAGTTCCCCGGCTCTCAATGTCAAACACAAACTGACATCTTTCATTGATATTGTCATGAGGATCAAAAAAATGACTGACTAGTTTCATATACATGTATCAATACTGTCGACGTCTTTGTGACCAAAATTAATGTAATTTCACTGACATGACAATTTTTATATCATTTATGACTGTCGATGTATTTTTTGTTGAGTTTTACAACAAATATTCTGAAAACAATGTCCATCTTCAAAATTGTTGTAGCCATAGTAAAACTTCACCTCTTTCAGTGTCTCCTTGCCTTCCATAACATAAATGACATACTACTAGTGTGACATGAAATAAGAGTCTAGGTCATAGGTCAAGGGTCAAGGGTGGCGGGGCTGTACCATGGTTCTATACTGTCAGACAATAAAACAGGTAGACAGAACTATGTTATCTACACTTGAAGAAGAATTACAGGTCTTTTTCTGTACAGAGTTGTTGGTGAGAATAAAGACGACAACCATACACACTCTTCTGACTGTTGCTAGGATATGCTGCCATGCTTAGAGACGTGAGAGTTGATGCCACAATGTGGAAGGTAGCATACTTTCAATCTTGTCAAGCAAGAAGTTGAATGGAGCTGAAATGGTGGACAAGAACTGGAAGAAAACAAAGAGAAATCATTAAGTCTATGTGAATAGTCATGAAATTAAGAATTCAAATGTCATGATCCATTTGCCAGTTTCAAACTTATCTCTGTATCATACTTACTTACAACCAACTAGAAATTTGTTACTGAATACTCACTGTATAACTTAATGTCTTTAGAAATTTATGAGAAACCTAAACACACTGCTGTTTAGTTGAGCTAGCTCTACATACCAATCTACATTACAAAATAAAATATTATGCAAATTACCCTATTTACATGTTTGTTACAAAATACAGGCCAAGTGAGATTTCATGTTGTGTGTGTCAACATGAGCAATTACACTAACTAAACAGATTATAGGTAGACAACATGTTATATAACACATGCCAAGCGACAACAGTTGTTCTATGTTGCAATACATCATTTCAGATACCGACAAACAAGCCATGATCATTAAGTATGGAAATCACATGTAAATCAAGTAAACCTTCGACTTCTCACTTGGAATAGAGTTTTTCATTATGAGTGCAGCTTGTATGCCGTGACGTGGCACCCTCAAACACCAGTGACAAGAGGCATGTGAGGGCAGAGGGACACGATGTATCTTCCAGTCTAATCATTGGCATACCAATAATAAATTTACTTTACATTATATAAACAGTCAGTAAAACTTCAGCAGGTACTGTGGTTTTGGTTCTGTTTTGAGACCAAGTAACAGTTAGAAATCATGCATATTAATTACCTAATTTACATATCTGCATTCAACCTAGACCAATAAGGGTGGGCACGTATAACATTTGACTGACAACAATAGGTGCACTTCTGTTCACACACAAGAAATACACGTTAGGGTCAGGAATAGGGTCAGACCTGACACTTTCTGATTTGAACTGTAAACCAGTAGGTGGCCATTGTTCTGCAAGAATGCTTGTCCCCAAATCAGACCTACATCTTATCATTTATAGGTGTACTATTTGACATGTATCTTGCATATTCATTGTCAACCCTTGATAATTCAGTTATTTTTCTCAATAAATCTTTCAACTATGCACGCTAATCCTTTCATGGCTTCTGAAGCAATACTAATCTTTATGATGAAACCACATGGGCGAGTTAAATTAGTTAAATTTGTCACACAGAATAGGTCCAAAATGAGAAGCATGGCATAGAACACAAATTGAGGTGACTGGAGATGAATAAACACATATCGTTTCCCCGCCACTGTCTGTGGCCTATCTATAAAGTTACATTATAGTATCTAACACACATTCTTTGCCTGATTTCTATGTGTTTATTATTAGAGTACCTCATTTGACCCTGTCAACACATGCAGCAAGTACCTCACATCCATTTACATCCATTCTGTCCCAATCATTACAATGTTCATGTACATATTTCAAAAGATCAAACACCTCAGACACATCAAGTACTGTAACTAAATTACAGTGCTTGTGGTTTATTATGTCATGAGATTTCAAGATAAGTTGGAAACGGCAAATAGATCAAGATGAACTCTGGGTACTGACACAGGAAAGCCATCATGACTAAGAAATACAAGTGATTAATAGCCATTCACCTGGTTCCTTACTAATAATATTATGCATATATGCATCAACATAGAAAGATCAAGTAGCAGAGTGTTTTTGGGTTCCTTTGGAACACAAGTATTGGCCACAAGGAAACTCTCAACAAAAGTTTAGTCAAGCTGAGACAGTTTCCTACACACATCCAGCAATTTATTTCCTTTACGTGTCAATTATTTTATTATCTTTTTACCATTCAATTGACTACTGACACTTTTCACTCTCCCGTCAAATTTTGAGCACCAAATATTGAATGGCATAGATAAGCATTGTTGTGAATTAAACCAGTCTGGGTATAAATCCAACATTTTTTGTTCAAATCGGTTCAATTTAGCTTGCATGTATTATTACATTAATATACACAACAGGTTTCCCCATCATGAAAATAACAGCTAGAAGAAATGTGCTAGTCATAGACACTGATGTCTTGAAAGAAATTGTTGGACAGATGTAAGAATTCAATTCAACATTGATAAGATGACAGATTGATGAACTGCTTCAAATTTCACTTAGTAAACTTTTACAGTTTATCAATTTTAAAAGCCAGCCATAGTAAAATGACCCTCAGGAAATTTTAACAGATTTCACCTAGAATCAGTCTGAGCAAAAACACTGCGGTGCATTCATATTATCAGTGGCAAGTCTGTGTTCTTAACTTAGAGCAAGTCATCACCAGGTAAAAAAGCTCTGAAATAATCATTTCATATCTGATGGCTAGAGAGACACATGCTTTCTTTTTGTGAAATGGTGAGTTATTGACATGCATGCCATGTTGTCATGGTGATGACTTGAGAGTAATCAACACCCATCCATGCAATGTAGGGAAAGTTGATGGCATATAAGATCAGAACCAAAAATAGTGATTTCAAGCAGTTTAGCTAAAAAGTACTCACACTTGTGGTAAAGGTTACCATAGAAACGGAGGACTGTTTTCAAAGAAATGGTTAATATGGAGAGAGGATACATAAAGACTGTTAGGGTAATCACACACTTACGACAATAACAAGTCTATTTTGTTTCTTCGTTTTTTCTAAATTTCTTGTATTTTGCCTATTTTTCCCTGAATGCATTTTAGGTAGTTGGTCAGAGCACAGTGGGATACTTATTGGGTTGTTGGTGTGCAATTAAGCTTCAATCATTGTTGGTTTGTTAAAAGTATCTTCACCAAAATAATTGAAAGAGAAAAATCACTTACGTGAATGTGAAATATTTTGAAAAAGTTAAAGGTTATATGAACAGAGTTGGGAGAACACAAAACTTGATTTCACAGAAGGCAGAGAAACACATCAGGATTATAGGTTGGTTCACAGCATTCACATGGGGAAGATATACATATATACATAACACTTTATTGCCAAATGTCAACTTACTGTTTTGGCTATTAAGCCCATTGGTTCTGGAAACTGGTGAGTTAGAAGAGCCAGCAATGCAGTAAAAGAACACAAACCAGCTGTGAACAGGATGAAGAATGGCAATTCCTTCTTTGGGTACACGGACAGCTCATGGAAAGCTGAAAGGAAAATGGCAAGTTGGTATAAAACATTGAGCTGTGGGTGTTTGAGATATAGCTGTCCACAGACTGATGGGCAGACGGATGCATAAACTGACACAGGTAGTCATTTAGCCACCCCTAACCCAACCCCAATCCCAACAGTCTACTGTGACTGGTGCCAAAAATGTATTTATGGATAATTATAAAACATCTAATTTTATCATCTGAAGTATCCTTGAAGCAATACAATGATACTTACTAGGAAGAAGCTCTCTGTCTGCACTTTCTGTACAACTTGGGTATGGGTAAAAGAGATGTCCCTTTTCCAGAGGATAGGGGATCATGCGGAAGGTCCCTTCCCAAGTACAGTGGAGTAGATTCAATGCACCCTCCACTTTTTTCCAATGTGGTAAATGGAAGAATACATAGGCTATGCCTTCACTGTCACCACGTTTCAATATGTGTTCCGGCGGTAATATCAAACTCTTCATTTCTAAAAGATACTACAAATGATAACAAAAAAACGGTATGTCAGTCTCATACATTGTATCATCAACATACATATCATCAACATACAACTCAGTTTGACACACACGCACACTACCCTGACTAAATGTCAACTTTAATTTTTCTTTCTGAATTATGCCTTTTATATTCAACAGAGCAAAAGTCAATCTAGACTGCAAGATCCACCATAGTTTCTACTTCAGTAACCACTCACTCCTTGGAGAATATTACGTAAGTGGAAACAACAACAGATCTGTCAGTCTACAGTCAACCATACTCATGTACTAAACCTATAGAAAGAGAAGTTTTATGTTAATTCTATAAAGTTAACTTGCAGGTTAAAAAACAGAAAGGGAAATGAAAGCACATACATGGCAGAATCATCAATTACAATTGTACATAAATTTGTTTCCAAAGCAAATCTCTGCATAGATTCAAGTTCTTTAAACAACATATGTTCTTTGTACTCTATCTTGTGGATATCGACTGAATGGTGATACACTCAAATTATAGATTCACTGCTTAAAATGCCAGCATGCAGTGAGTGTAAAAGACCTTCTGCAGGATTTGAATAGCCTATGGTTTAAGTTACTCCAAAATAAATGTAGTTGTTGGTGTTTGTAAATCAAGCCACAGTTCATCTCACCTTAGGCACATGAGGGTTGAACTCAACCGCTCGGTGAATGGCTTCAACAGCATTCATTTCTGCCGTACTCAGCCCTCTCTTTGATGCCACCTCTGGTGAAAACCTGTAGTAGTAAATCAATATAAAGAATTTAATGATTTGTTTCTGGTATACCAAACCCAGTTTCAATTTGAACTCAAATTTAGGTGTGAAAAACAGTTGTTTGGCAAAATGGTACAAAAAATTTGGTTCTGAACAAAAGAATAATCCTATGTAATCTGTATAGCTTGGCTTCTCCACTGATAGATAATACTAATACAATGTACAAGAATCTGGGACTGAATGATTTTGGAATCAATACTTGCTAACTTTCATGGACTCTGCTAAGGTTATAAACTAACAAGCATTATGCTAAATACTACTATAAAGTGATCACCATCATTCTCCAGGTATTATTATTGTTAACTTTCACAAAATTTGACAGTACAGAAGTTAGTTACTTATCACACACAGCCCTGGTTTTGAGCAGTGCTGCTGTATAACATATGGTGGCTGATATCTTACTACAATGTAATAACTTACTTGTCACACACAGCCCTGGCTTTGAGCAGTGCTGGTGTATAACATATGGTGGCTGATATCGTCCTACAATGTAATTACTTACTTATCACACACAGCCCTGGCTTTGAGCAGTGCTGCTGTATAACATATGGTGGCTGATTTTGGTAAACTGATATCGTCATATTTGGCTAATACTGCTTGGACATCAGCATACGCTTGTAACTCTAGCAAAGCCTCTATCAAGTTCTCATGAATATTCAATACATTAAATAATGGAAATTCTTTCATCAGCTGCAAGAAAACATAGAAGAGAATTAGTAAACATAGGAAAATTTGAGTAATTTACTACACAGAATTATATTTCCACCTTGCATTACTACATTGAAATAGTCTGTAAAAAAATACCAGTGCATTTTCTTGAATGAAGTGAGCCAAGGAAAAACTTCACACAAAGAGAAATTAGGTAACAACAACACAATTGATACAAAAATAACAGCAGGTGCCTCTGATGCATAGGTTCACACGATACTTTTATCATTTTTATATCTGTTGAAGCTAAACTGAAACAGAAACAGTTGGACTCCATCGTTATAATGTGTAGTGTTCTAACAGTAAACAGAGTTATGGGATTTACAGGACTCATGTAGTATTTATACTTAGATAAGTTATCAACACAAATAATAGTGTGTGCCTTTGCAAGAAGCATGTCTCTTTCCTGCTTACCACAAGCAAGCAAACACACTGATGTTTTTTCGCAAGTTTTATGAGAAGTCAGCTTGTATCTGTAAAGCCAATGAGCAAGATGTACATGAATATACATAAAACCTATCTATTCAATAAGTGCCTGTGATAAAACTGTTCAACAGCATAGTCACAGCCTACAAGTGCCTGTGGCAAGGCTGTTCAACAGCATAATCACAGCCTACAAGTGCCTGTGAAACTCACATCTCTCATCATTTTCACAGCTTCTTTGACTCTTCCTAGCTTCCTTGCACACATAGCAAGACGACGTTTGATGTAAACTAGGACATTGGTATCTCGCCCTTCAACAAAACATACATCAAATATTGTCATTTTATTCCTGTCAATATTACAAAGTGATCATGTACATATTCTTATAATAAAGACCTAAAGACAACAACCATGATAACATAACCATGACAACAATGATGGCGATCATAACACCAACAATGACAATGAAGGGAACACCACCACAATTCATATCACAGAGTACAATTTCTGATATATATTTATGTATATTCATGACAAATATCCTTTTTTCAATTCTCACACCCATACCATTCTGACTAGCCTTGTATCATTGCAAACATACAGTATACCTGTAGTAGTCTACAGACAGACATGCCTGCTGAATGATCATTATATTGGAAACTTGTCAAGACTTGCCATCTTTATCTCAGTTTATAACTACACCTTAGTTAGCACTTCAGTTTAACAAATAATTTATTCAGCATAAAATAAAAGCTAGCCAATAGGAAAATGACAGCAGTTATGGTTTTTCAGTTTTACAAACTATTCATGCTACTTAAGAAAGAAGCTTGCAGCCAGATAACTGATATTACTTTGTATCATTATTCATACACCGCCAATCACCTATGAACAATTGTCATCAATTCATCGTAATTAGATAGTACTCCACTGGTTACATGTAGTACAAACTATAACAAAACATACTGGTTTCTGAACTAGTTAAACAAAAGGGTGAACCCACTTACTATGTAAGGCTTCATGTTGCGAACTCTGATGTTGTAAAGACTGGCTCTTTTTATAGTTGATCTCGCCAACTTTTAACGCTTGCTTAAATAATCGTTCTGCTTCTAATATTGTTGTGGCTTCTTCTTCTGCAAGCAATATCCATGCTGACGCACATCTGTGGAAATCAAATGAAAGTTCTAATTACACTATACTATACATCGACATTATATGTGCTGTTTTAATCCAAATCAGTGCAGTTTATAATTAACTTATGGGTATGACTGCAGAAATTTGTTCTATATAATTAGTTACAGTAGCTACATCACCATGCAGTATTTCTCTTCAATTTTACTTTTCTATAATTCTGTCACAAACTAACTTTCTTCAGACATTCAGAAACTTAGCTTTCAATATGCATAACATTGCTACATCGATGTTGATAATTTGTGAATTTGAATTCAATCCATTCAATTAATTCAAGTCCATCATCTATGATATGAGGACTTCAAAAAACATTTTAAAGGAAACACTGATATATTAGCACTAATGAGGTAATATTATAAAATGTCCTCTGATTTACAAATGACTAGTTTGAGTTTTATCATGTTGTGCTTTTTTTCTTATCAGTTATCTCAAACATAATTCCAAATATGTGTATTTCAACAACACTTAAATTGCCTTGAAAACAAACATGGTGACCACTATGTTTTACATCACATTGTAAATTGTCAACTTGAAAGATACTTGGATGAAATTTCCTTTCAAAATCACAACATTTTGAATGAATCTGACATGTGGTATTGCAAGCTGCAAGTTTGATCTTGAATGTTATTTCCTTGGTATCAGTATAAATCAACTTAGATAAGTGCACACGGTTACTTACTCTGAGCTTTTATCTAAGGCTTCATGCGCTTTCTTGATTCGTAACTGTGGATTTCGTTCCCTCCATGCCCGCTGCATGACTAGATACAGGTCAATAAAAAATACCAAAAAGTAACATTAATGAATTGTATTTGTAGAACTAAAGGAGTACTATTACACCCTGATTTTAGGAAGGTGGTGAGTATTAGTTTGTCATCAAGTCTGTTTGAAAATGAAAAGGATAAAATTGAAAGGGTTATCTTCTATTTTTTACAGTGAAACCCACAAAATTGAGTTTCAAGAACTGATCATTTTCAGTTTCACTCATTTGCTATGCGAAAATAATCTGACCTTTACTTGACCTCACTAATTTGCATAGCAACAGTAACATATCTCTTCACAACACATTATTGGTCAAAAAAATGAGCAAAGAAAAAAAGGTAAATAAAACACAAACTGAGAGACTTACTTTCATCTGCAGGTCTATTTTGATCTGTATCACAAGTAAAAAACGTCTGATGATCTTGAGCTGATAAATTCATGTCATAAAAAGTGAGCGGGTCTTTGCCTGTCACCCACGTAAATCGGTTATATTCAGATCCTCGGAATAGATTGAGTGGATTCCGCCACACTTTACACTCTATTAAATAATAATAAGATTACATGACATGAAATATTAATATGATATAATAACTTGTTGCTATGTCCTATTAATATGGCCTGAACACTGTCAAAATCATAATTACATTCTAATTTTATATGTTTATACTCAGGACATTACATAGTTTAAATTTTTTCATCATCATACATAACAGATCAGGCTTGCAAAAACAGATAAAAATTGACAGATAATTAACACACGGCAACTTCACAAAAACCTGTTTGAAAAACAAGTATCATCTGTCATATAGGATGAAATTTAACAATATTAATATTTCATTTCAACATTGGTGAATACATTTACATAATTATTTCAAGAAAATTTAAGATTGCCCATTTCCTGTTGACAAAATTTAGATAATTTCTTTTACATTTGTTAAGGGCTTGAGCAAATTGATTGCTATATATCAATTCCATCTTTCTAACTCGGCCCTGACTGAAATATTTAATTACCACAGAGCGCTTTCAGATTCAGATTATATAAGATACAGTTTGTCCAATATTTCAGTCTCATCAGATGTATAATGGGGAAGATTTTTTATACAATTGAATACAACTAGTTCCAGGATCAACAATTTATACTGATGATCAAAGAAAGCTATCTTATATTTTGCTATGCTGAGACTGTCCTAACTCTTCCACAGGGCTAATAAATCATTTTTGACAATGTTATATCATTACCTGGGGCTGTCTGTTGTGGAGAGTTGTTGGAACTGCCATTGGTGTTCCCGTTACTGTCATTACCCCCTAACCAGGGAGATAAGTGATTCAAAGACACCTGCTCAATGAAAGATGTTCCATATTTCCGAAAATACCACCATTCAAAAATCTGCGGAAGTAGAAAAGGAAATTATATATTATTGTGTAAAGGCAGGAATATTGAGTGAGGAAATCTACAAGTATAGAGGAGTTACATGTAATGCCAACAAAAAAAATTAACATTTGAAAAAAAAAAATGCTTTCAATCTGTAAGTGTGTTCAGAAAATTGAAATTCTAGAGATGATCAATCGGATGATCAGGTGCAATAAATTGACAGAAATGTCTAATATACTGATTACATCAATCTGACCATGCTTCAAATGCTGATAATGTCATATGGGAATGTTATCATTCTCTACAATACATCACTGCTTTGATACACTATGGAGCTATATAACACATATTATCACTTACATATTTACTATGTGATACAAAACAGCAACAAGGGCTACATGTAGGTGGACAAAAACTTTGAAATGATATTTACAACTTGAGCTTGCTAGAAATATGTGTAGTTCTGATATGAAGAAGGACAAAAATTTAGAGATGATCATGTTGATAGCTTGAACGTGCTAGAAATAGTTCTGATATCAATATGGGCAAAAACTTGGACATGATCCTGAAAATCAATTTCAACCAATTCTACGCAACTGCAATTAGAATTTCATTGTATGTACATGTATGTGTAACTTCTTGAAAAAGCCCCTCCCTGGTACAAAACTAGTTGAAGATTTGAGTCATTTTGTACGCATTGACTACAACACAACAGAAACTTCAAGAAAGCTTTCGACTAGCTTTGTTGACTCGCTGCCACTAGATGGTGCAGTAGCAGACTGGGACTAGATATGATGTTGCCAACTTGAACTTACCAGAATGAGTCCCGATATCAAAGATGAGGTGCCAGTCAGTGCTACATAAAATTTTGGTGTCAAAGTGTTCAGGAACATCGCTACTGCAATGCAAACAGATAAAGAGGAGTATAGAAGTGTTGAACAGGAAATCTGAATGATATCTCATAGCAAATGATGACAAGGTATTCTTTGCTGCAATCTCATTGTGCTGGCCCATAGAGAGAAGTGACTTCAACCCATTATTTCTTGGAAACAATAGAAGTTAATCAACTTAACAACAATTTTGTTAATATGTGTAAATGTAAGTGGTTGAAATAAAAGAGGTTAGAGCGCATCACTTTGTGTGTGAGTGCATACTGTGAGTGCATACTGTGAGTGCATAGTGTGTGTGTGTGTGTGTGTGTGTGTGTGTGTGTGTGTGTGTGTGTGTGTGTGTGTGCAGGTGTGCATATATCTATATCTGCATGTATGTAAATGTGCCTGTGTATTTTTATCAGCGTTTAGTAAATCCTTTCCTAACAACTGCAGTATTTTAATAATGAATAAATAACAGAGTCGACAGACTGTTGATTCAAACCCTTGATAAGCTATTACCTGGATATATACACAGGCAAAAGTAAATTAGTAATAGGAAAGACATTGCCAAGTTATATTTCTGAATTACCAATCAAGCAATCACCACCATGTTTTAATAGTGTGCAGTAATTCACAATTTTTCACATTCTAGCATATATGATATAGCAGATAGAAAATTGTCTTTACACGATCACTGCATCCATCAAAACAATCCATTTTTTATTGGGCATTAAAAATAAACGTATCTTGATAAGTAAAATGTTAATTTCCAAAGTTGTGAAATTAATTGGCTTAAAGCGACTGTAGTATATTCTTGTATGACATTTGGTAAACTGAAATTTTCATTTTTGTGTGTGTTTAACAAAGTACCTGAAATCGGGTTTTCAAAAACAATTTTTTTCATATGAACCATTACCATGGAAACAGATGAATCTGACAGCAAGGGTTAATATCACTGGTTCACAAACACAATACCATGAATGAAGATAACAACAGTGACCAAAATTGATATATGGATGGTTATGTTTTGTAGCGTTAAAATTATCATTATTGCATGCTGACAATGGAAGGCTAATGAAACAACAGACTAATTGAATCACTGAGTTAAACTAATTGAATCATTACAGCAGTCTGACTTCAACCATTTCATCATTGTTGTTGCCTAGTAACATTGTGAGATTAAAAAAGGATAAGTCACAAGAAAATTGTCACATACACACTAGTTGCTTTAATTTTAAAAAGTATAGACCAGCACTCATCATCAAACCCCAATCAGTGTACTGACATTAACCCATAATGTGAAATCTTGCTTTGATATACTGTACGCAATCAATTACATTTTATACCAGTTTGGTAGTGAACAAATAGGTGATAATGATGCTAAATCCATCAGTTAACAATAAGTCTACTATTCAACTGTAAGAGGAAAATAACCTTCAATCTGAGTGATCTCATAACGACCAATTTACTATAAAATTGGTTATATCTACTAGATAGCATAGATTCTCATCTTATGTACAACGTAATAAATATTACACTATCAGCAACATTATGCACAAAATGGCAATAAAATGAAATCGACATTGTTGCTATTCTAGTACATGTAGGTGGTTTTCCTATCAAAGTGTGCATCAACAGGTTATTCAGTGTGAGAAAGATAGTAATACTGCACATTGTATCTATTATTAAAGGAGTAGATTTCAAGCCAAGACCTAAAGATGATGGTACGGATATCCTCAACCTTTTAATTGAAAGAATGAACCTGTTGCCAGTTCTAAGAATAAGATGCATCATGTGTCTCCCCATACCATATCATGTATTTTGTACATGTAGGGGGATTTACACACGCTACTCAGGGGGATGATTGTCACCTGACCTATACCCTGGGTTTACAAGTAAAATCCTTCTCTGTTACTGATGGCGTTTAGTCTTTGTTCTATAAAATCACTCTCAATCAAAGAGTTCAACAGGTCTTTCCATCATCTCATGATGAAAAATGTTATTATTAATGTAATAAAGACAAAATAATCCTCAATGTAACAACACAGGCAACGTCTCATGCAATGCACCTTGGGAGTGAAAAATCAACTAAGTATAAAATTATCTGCATCTATTTATTCCTCCATATAGTTGTTTTGTAAGCAAATACATGTAGCAAATATACTCACTCTAAAGGTAAGTTTCACTTTCATCACCCCTAAAACATCATGATCATACATTTGACTGGGTATATAAATGTTCCTCTACCCTCCACACAACAGAATGTTTTCTCACAATAGTTGTATCATTATCAGTCACAACACAAACTTCCCATAAATTTGATAAAAAGGAAGCTAACCCAAATTTATCCAAAACAAGGAAGCATATACAAAATATAGATTATTCTACTTTTAGTTTCACTTCTGTTTGACTGCCATATTATCCCTTCTTTTCTTCCATCTGTTGTGAGGAGGCAGGGGGGCAGGGGACAGGGAAGGGGAAGTGGTAGAAAATTGGGCACTCAATTGTATAAACATTATTTTCTGTATCAAAAAATATAAATTTCTTTAAGCTTGAGCAAAGGCATTAACTTCAGAGTAACCATATACATTTTTTTGCTAAAATATTTTCATGTCGAGCACGTTTCTGAATTTCAATTTTTAACATCTGCCTAACTATATAATATTTCAATTGTAATATCTTGCATGACAAAAAAATTAAAGAGCGGAAAGAACTTCATGTGAAATCAGAATCTTTTTTACATGTGACATAACATTTATGCGCTGTGTATATTGATACATCCAGATGGGATGCATTCGTGTACAGTCACTTCCTACAACAGTGATGAATTGGTTATAACACATACTGCATACTGATGCCTGACATCATGTATGATGTAGACAATTAACTATATCTGTATGACCGTATGTATTAAATTTTTACCTCATTTCTGTAACACACATTACAATATAGTTATTACAATGCAACCTATAACAAGACTATTGACCCAAGCCAATCAAAAACATCAAATGGATGTATTTTCATCACTGAAAATAGTACATCACTATTGATTCAAAAATGTGTATATTATTCTGGGAGAAAAGTGCATACATACTACTTAATCAAGCTAATACAAGCTAATACTTGCATTTACTGTTTTCAGCACTAGATAGCTATATTTAAATGTTGTTATTACAGAAATGACAGTACATATTTTTTTCTGATAACAGCTGTTCTCTCTTTGGCAAGGACACTGGTCTATTATTGTGTTCCTAACATAAACTGGTTTAGTACACTGGTACATATACTAAGGGCTATTTATCTTGCTGTTCTTGAAATCACTGTACACAAGTAATCCAAGGAAGACTAGCTGAGACAAAATAGCTGTATTCTTTTAGGCCATTAATTTTCAAAATTGATGGAACAGCATAATCTAAAGGCTTTCAAAGACTATTAGAAAGATCACATACAAGAAATCAGAAGACATGGTATCCTGAGTGATATGTATTTTTATACTTCTCATTACGGATCTCATTATGATCTCTTTCAATTACAAGATAACATTTACACAGAGCTTTTACTACATCTCTGTAACAATACCCCTCCATATTAATAACCAAACAACTAAACATACATCATAGATATCAACAAACATCTGTCACCAGTATGCTTGATGATACATACTCTTTGTTTGTTTGTTTCCTCTGTTTCCTTTTTTAAAAATGATTCTGTCTTTTCTAATTATGTGTAAATGTACAGTACTGTACATTTACACATAACAGAGGATGTGTTTAATATCAAACAGAGAGATAAGATTATTCTGTGTACATGTATGTATGATTTTATTAATAGAACATATATCTTGATACTGACGCAATCTCCTGTTAGCGGTAATCTGTTTTAGCCACAAGTGTCAAGGTTCTAAGTAGCATTCTACTGTACAAGAGTCTTTTACAATGATGACATGGAAGGTTTGCTTATGTCATTCAACAATGAAGCTTCTGGTTTTCTATTGTTTTTTTTTGTGTATACATGGTTGTGGACAGAACTGTCCTGATAGTGTGCAGACATTATTGATTGCTACAAAAGCACATTTGCCTACTATATAACATGTTGCAATGTACGTCTATGTATCACATGGCAATTTACCCAGACATTTCCCAGCAGCAGAATCACAAAACACTGAATAGCTCCGATAAAAGTCAAGGTTATATCTCTGAATATATGAAATATAGATTAGTATCTAAATATGGTTTATTACAACACAAATTAAAGCTAGCATAAATTAACCTCTTCTAAAATATAAGACTCCATCAAATGAGAAGTTCATACCATATGCATCATCACTGCATGCATATCACAATATTTAATACGGTCACTGCAAATTTTCATCATCAATTATTGAAATATTCGTAATATATCAATAAAGGTCAACCAGTTATGGTGAATTGGTGATCAGATATCTTCATAAGGACACAGTATGGATCTTTCTTATGGAGTCTTTAAATGGTTAAAGAACGTCACTGAGAGAGTCACATATAAAATCATTCTGGCATTTCACAAAGCATCAACTATCCTGAGCTCTGTCTAATTCCCCTAGAGGTCAAACATGGCATGTATATCACAAACACAGACAGGCATAGCATAAACATCATAAAAAAAAACACAGAAAGGGTAATTATGTAATATGAAAACAGATCGTCCATATTGACATTGATGATGGGTGATATCTTTTCTATTGTGTCTCCTCTAGAAAATTCTAGGCAAAAATGAAAGATTGGGAACAATACCATTGATCATGATGGCAGAATTAGTGATGGGTAAGTCCTCTTCTAAACAGCTACAGTCTTCCAAAATTAATATCTAGATGTTTACTGAGATGGGAGATTTTCTATAGGAGTCCCCGATGAAGATTGTCATGTACTGGCTATGCAAAGAGGTCCAGTATGGAACATGAGGCACACATAGGGATTTCTATGACTGGAAAACTAATATGCATAACAAAAGAGTCATCATTACAGACACACCATTTTTTTGTAGGGGTGATGTAAGCAAACAAAGATGTGTTCAATAAATGTCAATTTACTGGTGGAAATTTACATGACAACACAGGCAACAGCTTTGTCCTTATTGCAAGGTAAAGTATGCATAGCTATAACATTTATATAAATTTCCACATGATAATAATTTTAACAGCTGTGTAGTCAGATTAGCTAGGGGACAAGCTATTTAGTATTATGGCTCAGTTTTGTTCCCTACTGGATAAGTAGCTGACTAAACTAAAGTCGTCAGCTATAAATAAAATAGCATACACAGCTTCTGCCCACTGATCATGGATAATGTACACTTTAATTTATGAATAGTCCACCTGAATTATAAAGAAGGTGTGAAATTTATTATCTGCCTCCTAATTTGACTTTTAAGTTTTTGTCACACCGTATTTCATTATTCTTTTATAACCAGTCAATGTCAACCCAGCCACCTAACCTTACATAAAAGAGACAAAAGCTAGACACCTACATAAAGTAATCAGTGAATTCTCTGATTTCTGGGACAACAACAAAGAGTTTATCCCTACTGTTTATACTTCACTTGACTGTTAAATGTTGTTCTCAAGTTACCCAAAGTGAAGACTCTTACCATAGTATGCAAATTAAACATCAGAGTTCATGGTCTTTGTGTTTCCTGGGATTATTGTGATTATCCACAAATACAAAAGTATATCAGCAAAAAATATCAAAGGAGGCAAATTTCTTGTTATTTGCTCTCTTTCATATCCTGTACATAGAGGAATAATTCTGGAAGGCAGACCGGTATAAGCTTGATGCATCAGGTCAAATTCACCTCCTTTAATACCACCTTGGACCTCAGTTGTCTTGAGGGGAAGGTGTCCCTAGGTGACTGCTATAGATAGTAGGTATCATATATCAATGAAACCACTGTTTATATAATATATGCAGGATATTCTTAACTTTGGGTATCACTCTCACCATGACTTTTAAAGTCAAAAGTTCCAAAAGCTATTTGTGTCAGTGTGTATACACACAGTTGTTCAAGTTTTGCTTAGTTGGCTCAAAAGGCCTACATGTACAATGTAGTATATATGTCTTTGGTTTCAGGACAAGGTACATGTACTAGGACTATTAACAACTACTAGTGCTATCATGGGGATACATGTACATGATGTTTGCAACAATGGAATATTGTCAATACAATTTCATACAAGATCATTATTAGACACAAGGGGTTGTAATAATTTAGCTTCATGACCCATACTTTTAGTAAGCCATGATCATGTGACAAACTATTGGATATTGAATGGATTAGACCCTGGATGTTGGAATTAGCCTTGAAACAACTCAAATTATATCAACAGTAATAACTGAACATCATAGTTCATACATGTGTAACATGCTACATGCTTTAGAATATTGACAGAATATGATGGTCCCTGTATCATCTATCACTTGTTTTATCACAGTTACAGATTATTTCAGTATTGCACACTTTACAATCTCAGGACTGTCATTCAAAATTTCTGAGTGAGCTGAATAAAGAAATATTAAATTCTGACACAGGTTTAGATGATTGGACTGTCGACAACCATATCAATGTGGACCTGTGACACTGGATACATATCACTGTAAACATTGTAATAAGAACTTGTACACCCAACATCATGAAAATTGTGAGGGACATATGGTAGCATTCCATTGATTTTTAAAACACACCATCTTGAATGGTGCATTATGGGAAATGAAGTAGCCTTTAATTGAGATTCAATTATTTTCGTACTTCCTTAATCAGTTTGTCATATTGTAACTATAAATAATCTTGGTTACCCACACTCCTGCAGGAGGACTCCCCTGCTTACACATACACAAGATCAGAAATTACCACAACTACAAATAATCCCATGGTTCTTTGCATCTGAGCATACTCAGTTCAGATTACACATAAGTAATTTGGTCTAAAACACTGTGAACTATGTAGTCTAAATTACCACTGTACATAAAAATCATGTGTCTGCAAAAAAGATATGCCCTCTTGCTATTTTAATGTTTTTTTCCATCAAAGCATACATCATATAGAATACCTTAACATTGACAGTACTTTGTTTCAAATCATAACGACAGGGTCATACACTGTACTATCAATTTCATGACAATGTGATTTCTATTTCCCAATCTAATATACAAAATTAAAATATGAACATGTACTAACCAAAAATATGTAATGTCAGATATGCAACCCTTGGAATATACAAACATCCTACAGAAGGTACTTTCTACATACCACACACATATTTATTTCCCCGTAAATTAACATGCTAAGCAGTGACAAGATTTGTGCCTTTCCATTCAAAGATGAGATAGACAAAGAACAGAAAACTCTTAGAGAAATACTTTTGCCAACCAAGAATAATTCTGACAATAACTGATGACCTGAAAAAGCCTTTGTATGTAATGTATACTGCCCTCTATGGCAAAATTTGAAAAGAAATTAGCAGAGTATCAGGATTTGTTCAACTGTTTTTACTTTTATAGTTGTAGGCTAAATTGATGCGACTTCGTTTACTCATTGTAATTGCTACAGACTTTGAGATGCAGACTTTCTAATCAATCAATGACCAAGCAATCAATGACCAACCAATACAGCCGCCATATTATCTTGGGATCATACGTTATACAATTAACAAAACAGTATTATAATAGTATATAGAGATGTAACAGCATATACATGTATGAGGTGTATCTATACAAGGATGTAACAGAATACAGGTGTATCTATATGTATACAGGGATGTAATAGGAATTGGGTGTATCTATACAGGGATGTAACAGGAATTAGGTGTATCTATACAGGGATGTAACAGGAATTAGGTGTATCTATACAGGGATGTAACAGGAATTTGGTGTGGCTATACGTATACAGGGATGTAATAGGAATTGGGTGTAGGTGTATCTATACAGGGATGTAACAGGAATTAGGTGTATCTATACAGGGATGTAACAGGAATTTGGTGTGGCTATACGTATACAGGGATGTAATAGGAATTGGGTGTAGGTGTATCTATACAGGGATGTAACAGGAATTAGGTGTATCTATACAGGGATGTAATAGGAATTGGGTGTATCTATACGTATACAGGGATGTAATAGGAATTGGGTGTAGGTGTATCTATACAGGGATGTAACAGGAAATAGGTGTATCTATACAGGGATAATAGGAATTTGGTGTATCTATACAGGGATGTAACAGGAATTAGGTGTATCTATACAGGGATGTAACAGGAAATAGGTGTATCTATACAGGGATAATAGGAATTTGGTGTATCTATACAGGGATGTAACAGGAATTAGGTGTATCTATACAGGGATGTAACAGGAATTAGGTGTATCTATACAGGGATGTAACAGAATACAGGTGTATCTATACAGGGATGTAACAGTAATTAGGTGTATCTATACAGGGATGTAACAGAATACTGGTGTATCTATACAGGGATGCAACAGTAATTAGGTGTATCTATACAGGGATGTAACAGAATACAGGTGTATCTATACAGGGATGTAACAGTAATTAGGTGTATCTATATGTATACAGGGATGTAATAGGAATTGGGTGTATCTATACAGGGATGTACATGTAACAGGAAATAGGTGTATCTATACAGGGATGTAACAGGAATTACATGTAGGTGTATCTATACAGGGATGTAACAGTAATTAGGTGTATCTATACAGGGATGCAACAGGAAATAGGTGTATCTATACAGGGACGTAACAGGAAATAGGTGTATCTATACAGGGATAATAGGAATTTGGTGTATCTATACAGGGATGTAACAGGAATTAGGTGTATCTATACAGGGATGTAACAGAATACAGGTGTATCTATACAGGGATGCAACAGGAAATAGGTGTATCTATACAGGGACGTAACAGGAAATAGGTGTATCTATACAGGGATAATAGGAATTTGGTGTATCTATACAGGGATAATAGGAATTTGGTGTATCTATACAGGGATGTAACAGGAATTTGGTGTGGCTATACAGGGATGTAACTGTAATTAGGTGTATCTATACAGGGATGTAACAGTTATTAGGTGTATCTATACAGGGATGTAACAGTAATTAGGTGTATCTATACTGTACAGGGGTGTAACAGGAACTAGGTGTATCTATACAGGGATGTAATATGAATTAGGTGTATTTCTATACAGGGATAGGAATTAGGTGTATCTATACAGGGATGTAACAGGAAATAGGTGTATCTATACAGGGATAATAGGAATTTGGTGTATCTATACAGGGATGGAACAGGAATTTGGTGTGGCTATACAGGGATGTAACTGTAATTAGGTGTATCTATACAGGGATGTAACAGTTATTAGGTGTATCTATACAGGGATGTAACAGTAATTAGGTGTATCTATACTGTACAGGGGTGTAACAGGAACTAGGTGTATCTATACAGGGATGTAATATGAATTAGGTGTATCTATACAGGGATAGGAATTAGGTGTATCTATACAGGGATGTAACAGGAAATAGGTGTATCTATACTGTACAGGGATGTAACAGGAATTACATGTAGGTGTATCTATACAGGGATGTATCAGGAATTCAGTGTAGCTATACAGGGATGTAATAGGAATTAGGTGTATCTATACAGGGATGTAACAGGAATTAGGTGTATCTATACAGGGATATAACATGAATTAGGTGTATCTATACAGGGATATAACATGAATTAGGTGTATCTATACTGTACAGGGATGTAACAGGAATTTGGTAAACCTATTTAGGGATATAACATCAGATGTACCTATATAGGAGTGTAACAGGTTGCCTACACAGGGATGTATAACCAACAGGTTGTCTACAGGGGTGTAAAATGAGCTACATGTGGCTGTATCTATACAGGGATGCAATATGAAACTAGATGAATCTATACAGAGATACATGGACAGGCATGTAACAGGTTGTCCATACTGGGATTTAACTCGAAATACATGTAGATATATCTATACAGTGATCCCAGATGTAACTAGACCTTGAATCTATACAAGGATGTAACAGGAATTAGATGAATCTATACCCTCCACAACAGGGGATGTAACAAGAACTAAAATATATATCCTGAGGAAGGTAACTATAACATGTATGCTGTAGATGTATCTATAGAGGGATGCAACAGGAATTACAGGTGTAGACTTATACATGGTGGTTGTAACAGGTGATCTACACAGGGACGTAACTAGAAGTGAATGTATCTATACAGGACTGTAACACGAATTGGATATCTTTCCAGGAATTGTTTGTAGAACATGTCATACAAGTATGTCATGATATACCATGAAATATGAAAAAATCTGACACCTAGGTGAACTAGGCCTACGAAGGACTTGTCATAACATGATGGCACAAAAAAGATGTCAATACAAAAAGCAAATAAGCTCACATCTGCAAGTCGTGGCATTTACCCAAAATAAAATTTGTATTTTATCATATGTAGAGATTTTCTACTAAAGGAAAATAGACTATGTAATGTTCAAACTCTATACAGGAGTCCTGTATTATGATATTCAAGTGAATAGTATGAACTGTCAGTATTATGATGTAATCTATATACTTTACACCTACAATAACACCTACATGTATCATCATGGTGTGTATGAATTCATGTCCACATGCACTAACAGAAACTAGGGCTTCACATTGCACAGCAAGGAATTCCTGTTCTCTTTTTCCTCAGTATAATGTCCTGTGACATTACATAGATTCAAGGGAAAATATCTACCCAGGTCATAAGTATTTTATCCTGTTTTATACCTACATTCTACATGTATTTATATGTTATATGTAACAAGCTATATATTTGCATTCACCCAAACCTTTCCAGTAACATGGTCAATAATCTGATTTAACCATAACGTTCGGATTAATTGGAATTTTGGATGAACTGATAAAGGTAATAAGTCACTTGTAGAATATACCTCTCAGTTCAAAGCATAGACCCTCCACCCACTCCTGGTGGAGGGTCTATGTTCAAAGTCAAGAACTCTAAATTATGCTCCTTGTTCTAATAGACCAGGCACAAGTTTAGCTAGTTAAAGTAGGTTAATTAAAGAAATAGTACATGTAGTATGTTACTTTTGTTCACTCATAGAGGTAACAATGTCCTCATACACAACAGAGATTTACCTTCAATCAAATAGCAATGAAATAGAGAATTTAACACAAATTTGGAAATAAAACTATGACCATCAATCTGATTTTAAAATCAGATCAAGAAGGCGGGACTTCCTTACTGTATTTCCTTTCTACTTGTCTACTATACTTGTCCTTATGTGCTCCTTTTATTTACACATCAGGTGACTGCCACCCAAATCAAGTTTTCTCATTGATTTGATTTTAATCAGATTACAAACACCATGAGATGGAAGAAATAACATTTAAATAGGGTGTGTTGATGACATTTTATTTGGCCACACAGATTGGACATCAGATATGTGGTACTAGTATATAGGCAAACTGACATTGAGATTTTAAATTGCAGCTTTGACAATTGAGCTTGCTTGGCAGTGGGTAAAAATGTACATTTTAGTCTTTATGTGCAGTCAAGGTTGCATTCTGGACACAGCAGATAAACAGCATTCTGGTTTTTGTTTCAGCAATATATCAGGACTAAAAATAGAGGGTAACCCAAAAATGGAGATAAATAATGAAATTTGTGTAGGTGTGAACATCATATGGAAAAATTAATTCATCACCCCCACCCCATAATTTTTTTACAGTATTATTATATAAATAGCCTTCAGAATATCAGTGTAATTAGTTACATTTCTCTGGTTCCCGTACACACAGTACATACTGCACTGAACTGTAAATTCTAGAATAAAGGCTAGCTTGTAGCTCTGAAAATTTCACACTAAATCCATATGGATAGCTTGAGGGGATTGGAACACAGCAAGTCTCAGCTGGGCTAGTTCTGTTGATGACACTTGCTGATGCAAAAACTTGTTTTAATTTTATTAGTTTCAATTCTTTTACTGCATAGGTGCTGAATATAAATTATGAGTTGGGGGAGGGGTTCAATTGTCACCGACTTACAACATTGAGCAATGCAAACACAAATAGGTTTTGAACAGAGGTTGCTTTCTTCACACAGAATTGATTGTTGAATTTACACTTTATTTCCCCTCAACATTTCCTTGCCACAAGTACGAGTGAAAGGGAGATACGTGACTAATGAATAAGCATTATGCTTTACGGTTTTCGATCACTAGAGGCTTTATTTGTCATGGTGTCTCACGGTGATTACGAAAGTTGGTCTGTGCTCTTTGTACGAGCAGATGCATTTGAAGAGTCAGCACTGCATATATTATATATACGAGAAGTATTATACTCGCGCGTGAAGTCATAACCTTTCAATCGTAAATTTTTGAATGTGAATGAAAACAGAAACTCGTCTATGGCCATCAAACATAAATTGGTAACACAACTAGATTTCTCTCTCTAAAAACAACTCGCATTCGGCCATTCTGTCAGACAACAGAAATCTCGAAGACCGCTATAAACAATGTAAATATATGCAGGAGGGTAAGCGTGAGTCATGTGCTGAAACTTTCACAAGTATAATTTACCGATATCAAAAGCCCACACATTCGTCAAAAGTTTTCGACGAGGTGCCGTTGGTAGAGGTTTACCTCACGTTTACTTACCAATGTTCACATTTTCGCTCATTTTGAGGGGAACACGAAGAACATACAGAAGGAATACAACAAGAAGAAACCATAATAACCAGATATAATTCCAGGCCCACAATAAACACGCTTTCAACTTGTTGAGAAGAGTTGTCAACACACCCGCCATGTTGGACGACCTGATTACGCATGCGCATAAAGATGCTGTCCTTTCGAGTCCTTGCTTAGTCGTTTACAATCGCCACATGATACGTACATGTGATAGGCAAGTTCGCCAAGTCAGTGCACCCTTGGAATGAATTTTGACAAAAAAATACATATCGGCAGTTGACGACAATGTCACTTACAAATTTTGATTGACATCGCTAGTACAGTAATTATCACTGTACTAAAACAGGATAAGCAATGTGCGCTGGCCGAGTCAAGATATACACCATCTAAATTTAATGATACGTTCATTGTTTGCATTGTGTACTTTCGTTTGTCGCCTATGTATGAATTCACTACTAACAGACCTGTGCAGTGCTATAGCCGTCTGGGTCATTATTTTGAAGGACATTAACCTGTAAAAGTGATGTCATTTATCAATGCTGTTTGTTGTTGCTGAATGATACGTTACAAATCGAAACCCGCCAATGTAAGTACTATATATATGGTGGGTTTCGATTCGTAATAAAGAGAAAAAAACAATAACAGGATCATATAACATGATACAACCTTGTTTAAATCTGGTGTAGGAATCGGATAGATTTAATTTGTTTTACATGTATGTAGAATAGATTTACTACCTTGTTCGCTTATTGTCGTTTGTTGACCAAATCAAAGAGAACAGTAATCAGAAGGTACTACACTGTAAAAAGACTCTGAAATTTAACCAATTCCTACCTTAGATTGTACCATGATACTTTATTTATATATTAATATTAATTCAATATCATGCAAACACATTTGCGAGTTTTTATCTCAAAATTACCAAGTGGTCTGAGTGTTTATATCTATCACTTATCTAATGCTAGTTCTAAAAGCGCTTTAGAATAGTACCCCTTGTAGAGGTACATACACATAACGACACAAAAACCCTCACGGGTCACACGTACGTGACACTTCATTGTTACACGTAAATTTCTGTTCATGCATTTAGGATGCAATCCTTCACATAGCAACATCTATTCAATCATTTACACAGCAACATCTATTCTCCCAGGCCACCACATTGTTGGTTATAATAGGTTACCGTATTTATCAGACAATGTCATGTCAATCATATCGCAGGTGACAACCATGCTGTGAATCATTGTGATGGAGAGGAGGATTGCTATTCACTTCGCCCCTATTTCAAATCCTCCCAATTTCAAATCGCCCCAATTTTAACTCGCCCCAATTTCAACTCGCCATGATATTAACCCGCCCCATTTTCAACTCGTCTAAATCCATTTCAAAATCATGTAGTAAAGTAATTTGCAGATCTTTGCAATATGATTGATATGTGGATGTATGAAACACAAATGAACTGACAGAAGCCTACATGCAAAATACGTATTACGGTACAAGATAAAGTGTCTCTATGTATGTATTTCAGAGTGAAATCGTTGTTCTCCACAGTTCAGAAGAACTTCTATCGAATATACTAGGTTCTGGTCAGTAAGCATATCAATTAATTTTGTAATAATCAAATAGCATTAGCATGAGTGATGGACAGTGTAGATGTCCTTGGCACACACACACCATACTCGGATATTCACATACATAAACATATATTGTTAATATCAAGTGTCCATTACTTTGGACCCAAGAAATATTCTGTTCTTCATTATGCACAATACTGTACAACAATTTTTTAATCTTCACTGGTGATACTCTGATGGATTTTCAAGGCAAATTCCAAAACTATTCACAAAGAACCCATTACAATGTTGCAGTTTTTCTTCCCTCCATGAAAATATATTGTAACACTTCATATGCAACTTCTCACACACACACACACACACACACACACACACACACACTCACTCGTGCATGTGCGCTTAGTCACGTATCTTTCTGGGACTTCTCCCAGTAGAATTCACAAAACAGTCTTGAACTCATGTCAAGTAGAAATGAAATGTGTTTATTATAATGCAATAATGTAAGCTATTTACAGATGGTATTTAATGAAAATATAAATAACCAGTATTTTATAGCCACTCTTCTTTCTTTTCAAATTTAATTTGTTACCATAACTACCGTTATTATTGTATATTGAGAATTGTCCAAAATGAATATATAGGTGTGTGTGCCAAGGAGTGTGCTCTCATTTAGTCATATGTTTACAAATGTATTTTTGTACACAAAGTGTATCTGGTTAAAATACTAGGACTTAGTGACAAATTCTCTACACTAAAATGGTCATCGTTGTAACCCACAGCCTCATTTTACGGCACCGTCACACCATTAAGATGTATTGATATTTCGCAGTGTCACGTAACAATATCAGCTCTGGTTTGCCAGAATGGAAATGGTCTTTTCATGTACCACCCATGAGCACATATTACACTTGTTTAGCCTTGTGAAGTGGACGTGATTCTAATTATGAGAACGACCAAGATGGACATAAATTTTAAAGCTTTTTCGATAAAGTTAGTCAATTGAAACACTAATCAGACAAACTCATAAACTGTACACCTTGATCAATGTCAAGCAAATTGACACCACTCTATATAATCATTATACAATAATACATCCAGATAAAGATGATTTTTAAGACACACTTGGTAAACTTCAATATACAACAAATATATTATTTATACCCATTCATTTTTTACGGCATTATACAAGGATTTTCACAGGAACAACAAATGAGGTACACTGCATATGCTAATATCACTTTGCCCAAACATAAAGAAGTCAGGTATTTTATTTATTAACCTGAAATGAGGCATCAAAACTGATTACAATGCAAAGAGCACCATATTGTGGCTGTAATATTTTGTTATATATCTTCTGATGAATCTGCTACAAGTGTTTCTGTCACTAAAATCTTTCAAGTTTATGTGATGATCTGCATCTTCTTCCCTTGCCAAAATACTTCAAATGAAGACTCATACAGACCCTCTGCTTTGAACAAAATACATGTAATTACAGTATATGGTATATGTTACATATTAACAACCTACATCCAACTGAGTTATATGATTTGTTCCATCAGAGTTATATAAATGTCAAATTAATATCAATTTCTAAAATGTTAACGCTAGTATAGGCACAGAGCCCTTACCGATATCAGCTAATAGTAACAAATTGATCAATCAATGAGCCATGTAAAAATCATTCCTATTAAACAGATCAGTAGTTTCTCCTACTCCAAACAAGTGGCACCAACTTAATATGATCTTTCCTCTGTGTGCTCATTTTACTGACTTCGGAGCTCTGGAGTGTGCTTTGAAACAACTTACTGAGGACAGCTGGCAATAATGACAGACCCACACTGTCAAAAACTACTCGTGTTCTTGTTAAAGGTAGCAGGTAAGTAAAATCTTGAGGGTTTTCACTTTCCTCTAGCATTTCTTTAAATGTACAAGATTTACACCTCACTGACACCAAGGTTCAAATATATTAGAAAAGACACAATATTAGCTTGCACATTGACTTCAAGAACTGCTGTGAAAACACAAGTAAGTTAGCAACCAAAGCACACCCCAAATGCTCCACACACAACTTATACAAGTAAACATGTCAACACTTGAGATCACATGGCAGTGATTTGAATCACATCAGGTACTAATTATATGCTTTTTTCCCACAATTGTGTCAAAATCTTCAATGTATGGCTTCACACCTTATAACTTCAACTAAGTACTGATATCTATATACAAAAATATGCTTTATGATAAAATGAAGCCACAAACATAATATACAGGGTACATAAAGGTACTGAATACAGACAATGGAATCGACAACATACCTTCAAAGGGTATGAATGATCCCTGCCACAACTAAAATCACAAAATAGGAAATATTATACCATATTTTTTAAAAAGTATTTGGACTTGAACTAACTTACAAAGCTTTACCATGCACGAAAAAGGAAAAGATGTTAGGTATGCTAAAATTAACAAGTATCAAAATTCCTTCTTGATATTATATATATATATATTTATAAGGCAGTTAAAAGGTCTATCTACAGAAATATTTACAAGTAATAAACACTCCCTTGCTCCCAATATCTTACATGATAGCTTGCAAAAAAAAAATTCAGAATCATATTAATATCATTCAGTGTGGATGTTTAAAGTTACATTAGTAATGCTACAGAGTTGGAATTCCACTTCAGACTAATTTGAATTTAAAAATTATCAAGAAGTAACTTCTATATGCCAGGACTTTGTTTGACTAAATTTGCACCATGCAAGTGGTCATATATCATGGTGAAACACTCCTAAAAAATACCAGATCCTAATTTGAATAAAAGGTACTCCCCTTATTACATAGTTCAAGGCAAACCACCACATACTTCATAACAGATCATAATTGACAACACCCACTTCACAGATACTAAACAAGATATCCATAATCTCTTTTGTAATGTCTAAGTGTAGTCTGCACATGGAGTAACAACATTGAGGCCATCTTAGTGATAAAGGTTAGATCACACTAAACAACTCACCACCTGTATGTTAGGGAAAACTTGCGAACACTCCAGTAACTTCAATCACTATCATTTTCTAGGATGCCAGCCAGAGAGAATGTGAAGTGTCATGATTTCATAGAAAAATTACACAGAAGATGCAATATGCAATACCTTGGGATAATTTCATAAAAAAAAAACTTCTATGACATGAATTCAGACGGATCATGTAAGTCATCAGTGCTTGTTACACTATTACGTGTGCTGTGATCCATTGGGGAGGAGGCTGATAACAATGGATCATTGTTCATTGGTGACATGCTGTCATCCATTAGATCATCTAATGTACTTGTAGTACCCATAGCACTCAATATACTACTGTCTCTTTGTTCCTGTTTGACTGCAATACCCAACGGTGGCTGTTGTTTCAGAAATTCCTCTGTGATATTAGCTGTAGATGTATCATTACTCAAAGGTGTTGGTGTAATACCATGTGCTCGACAATGCATTTCTAGCTCCTGTTGAAACAAAAAAAAGGTCAATGATGTCAGAAGATTAATTTTTATCTAAACTTGGAAAAATAGGAACTATTCATACACAAGAGTTGTACTATAGCTGTGATCACAATATTTATTATAATCTACACAAGTTACACCCAATCCAGTCAGAGTTTTAACAATCCAGTGTATGTAAATATTGCTGAAATCAAGGGACTCATTATCAATTTTCTCCTTTGTACAAACTCCATATGTTGATAAGAAATGTTCATGTATTGACACAACGTTCATATTAATATTTAGGACTTCCATAAAAATTACATCTTTCATCAATGAATTCAATCAACAAATCATGCACAACGTAATGGTATCACCTCCCTTTTATTGTGTCAAGGTTGAAATAATTGCTTGTAAGTATATTAATCTCCATTCTTCTAGTCTTTGAATCACATGTATTTTTGGTCTGTCTTGTTTTTATTTAGACTTGCTCCCAAAATAAACATATCATAATGACTCTATCTTTGTAATAACTTCTTACCTGTATCCTCAACAGCATTTTTCTGTTTATGTTTTCTAGAGACTTGGACCGTTCATCAACATGTCTCATTTTTTCTGTATCTCTTTGTAGTTTTCTTATGTAGTCTACTGATGACTTCAAAATTGTTCCTTTATTCATGCGTTGATCTCTGTAAATAGAGTAAAACACCTGGTTAGTCGTTTCAATGAGAATTATTTAAACATCTTAAAAGACAAACTAGTCTAAACAACTACAAACCTATGTAATGAACTGTTTATATTTGTAAATTGTAATGTCACTACTTCTACATGTGTAAGTCTCTGGGGCTTCAGACTTTCATCTCACTTCTGATGGCTTCAGTCATAACGAAGTATGTTCTAGCACATGTAGGAGGTATGACACAGACAGGACTGTGAAACAGAGCTAACATTCAGTATACTGTGACCTACAGTAATGTAGGAACACAGACAATATCAGTATACTGTGACCTACAGTAATGTAGGAACACATATCAGTATACTGTGACCTACAGTAATGTAGGAACACAGACAATATCAGTATACTGTGACCTACAGTAATGTAGGAACACAGACAATATCAATATACTGTGACCTACAGTAATGTAGGAACACAGACAATATCAGTATACTGTGACCTACAGTAATGTAGGAACACAGACAATATCAATATACTGTGACCTACAGTAATGTAGGAACACAGACAATATTTCATCATACAAGATAGTATTCAGACACAATTATTGGTATTCATAACAATACCTGACAGCTGAATAAATGAACAGCATACAAAATAATTATATGATAACTTACGGGTCTATATTCTTTGGCAAGAGAGTACCTAGTTCTTGGATTCTGTCATTTATATTAAATCGCCTCCTCCTTTCAACTGTAAAACAGATCAAGAATATTGGTTACTAGGTATTGAAGTTTATTTCACTATGTTTTTGACACAATTAATAGTACTATAACTAATATTAACATGTTATGATATTATTAATGTAATTTTTTATTTATATTTTTGATAAGTACTTCTTCCTAGCAACACATGGCTGCCTTCCCACACACTCTCAACTCATATAACCTTTGACATGGAACTTGACATCACTTCCTCTTATGTGACTTCCTATATACAGATAAACAACTATACAGTACTGTACTATTATTTGCACGGAATTAATATTTGCTACATGAGCTGACCTTTCTCTCACTTGATATAAATTCCTCTAAATACAAAAATGTATTCGGTTGTGAAGAAGCATTACCTTGTAGAATGATGAAAGCTCACCTGAGCAAATGTTTATTTTGTATTCACAAATTTAACTTCATTTTGCACCCAAGAAAATTTACCTTAGGTGAAAGCTATGTTTCTGTATTAAAATCTTATAAGTGGTGAAAACCAAAATAATCCTAACATTGTAGGTAAAGGAATAAATCATTCATTACTTTTTTACCTGACGTATAATGAGATTGGTAGTAAGTATGGAATAGTTTTCATAAAGGAAACTATGAAACTGAAACCAAGTAGATTGTACTAAATGGGCAACATAGAGAATCTAATGTTAAAAGTAATGTGTCTTTGGTAAACTTTAAATAACGATTAGTAATAATCTCGGCAATACAATATTGTTGGCAAAATTCTCAGACTCTCATCACAACAAATTATGTCCTCAAGGCAAACCTTGATGACAGTTATATTACATTGACGGTTGGCTATACAAGTTAACATGAAGTAACCAATAGTACTTACTCATGTTATGGTTGTCTTTCTTCTGTCTTTCTTTGGCATAAGCCTTGACTTGTTCATCAGTTAAGACAAGTTCTTGTTCTAGAGTATACTTTGTTATATCTGAAGGTAAGGACTGAGATGTTGTTTGAAAGTCTGTTGGTGCTATGGTATTAGTGGCTCCAAGATCTAATAGATTTGTGGTAGGAAGCTGCAATAAATGTTTGTACAAACAAATATGAATATGTGTATCACAAAAAATCAAATATATGAACCCCAAGTAGTAGGTCATACAAATTATGGCCAATGATCATTGTAATTGGTTTCTTTTAAAATAGTAGATACTTTTGCTGAAAGTGTTCATACAGCTATGATATCATTACAAGTCATGTTTCAGAGGTTTCAGGCCACTCACCATAAGAATATATTCACAATCAGTGATAAGAACGTTCTTACAAATACACAATAATATATGTGAGGAATTTTTCTTGTAGAATATATATCATACAGCTGTTTAGTTTTGTATAAATGTGTAGAGCAAAGGTGACTTTGACTGGTAGATAGTGATTATCATTTTCACTGATCATGACTATAATTTTTTTTCATTTACACTGATCCAACACTCTTGGAATAGAGATACCCTACGTTATATAGTTCCTATCCATGCATAAGGACATGACAATTTGTTGTTTAATGTTACAACTCAAATACTGAATTAATCCTCTTTCTCCCAACTTCTACTTAGTTGTGTACAGTACAAACAAATACCCCTACAGAGAAAGAGGAGTAAGTATTGCTGTCTATTTCACAGAATCCTTTCAGGCAATGATATGCACAAGAAATTGCTACTTCAGCTTACATTATAATGTTGGAATTATGTAAAGAATGCTTACTGTGGCTGGAAGCTGTGGGTCTAATGCATTCATCAATGCATCTTCTCCAAGGCTTGATCCTAAACTCAGTACATCTTCTAAGAATTCATCTAACTGTTAAAACAGAAATGGCATAGTAACTAAAGTTAGTACTCAGAGTTCTTTAAAATTCACATCTATTTGCTCAAACACTTCAAATACTTTACTAAATTGGTAGCTTTCTGTACTACTGGATGCCTTCTACATTTTATCAATTTGATGTCTAAAAGTCAGTCACACACACACACACACACACACACACACACACACACACACACATATATAAATTCACAGTACTACTAACTCTATCTTATTTTAGACTTCGACTAGCGAGGAAATATGTAACAATTTAAAAATTTTGCTAAATGGGCCATCTTATGAGAACAAATTTCCATGTCAAATTTTCACAATTTGCCATGAACTTAATTAATGATAAGGAATCTAGAAAGCAAGATTTTATTCACAAACATGGACAGATCAAATAAACCAGGCAATCTCCTAAGACTACTGTAAAATAAACCATAGCACTTACTTCAGTACTCTGTGCTGAAGTACTAATTGCTGACATAGGACTGTCTGGAACAGTTGTTCCTTGTCCATTGAGATGTGACGGTGATACTGGTGGTGTTATTTTGGTCTGTGGCACTAAAAATCGGCTTGGTATTGCTCCCACAGACTGGGACAAGTATTCTTTTACTTGTTGTTTTTTTTTCTGTTCAACGTGGAATCTAGTTGGGTTCATCAAACGTGTATTAACCTGTAAGACAACAAAGTTCAATTACTGTCACAAATAGTAATCTTTGATGTCATGTTCCAAATTGCCACAATACATCTTCCAAGACCAAAGATTACATTTTTTTAGCTTCAAAAGTGAGCTCAGGCACTGAAGGGATTAAAGTAAGGTATGTTTCAATGCAGCAAATCATGTTTCCTGTGCAAATTGTGATATTTCTGAACCATCTGTGAAAATGTCAGAATTTTAGGGCTGACTATCAACAAATATCTTTATGTAAAGTTGCCAAAACACACATATAATGAATAGCTAAGGGATGGTATCAAGCACTGTTATTTACCCAACAAGGATAACTGTTGGACTGTTGTCTTCTTTTTTTGCATAGAACTATACAGACCTCGATCTTTCTCTGCCATGTTTCAGTTTGCTATTCTTATCCAATATAGACTTTTCTATATGACTTGCTTTTGTCGAGGATAGCATTTGATCTGAACTATACCTAAAAATTCATATGCACATTCATTTTTTTCCCCATCAGGAACACAGACATCACAAAAGTGACAAATTGTGATATTACTGTATATAGCAAATAATTCTTTCACTTTAAAACTCCTACACTTTATATATATGTACATGTTTTGATGTGACAGTAGCATTTTGGTGTGACTACAGCATTTCTATATACAAACTTGCAAGAAATATACTAGGGTTCAGTTTTTCATTCAAAGCTACATTTTCTTTTATTATGCATTTAAACAGGTACGGATAACAATAAAATGAATAATCATATTTGCAGAAAATTACAGCACAATATTTGAAATGGTGTAGAGAGCAAAAATAGGTGGAAACCTTCTACATAATAGGAAATAATTGAATATAACTTTTGAAATACACAAACATTAAAACAAGGGAAGGGCTGTCATCATTTACCAACAAAAATTTGCCACAGAAGTTACATATAGACAGTTTATATCAAAGGGATGGCAACTAATTTGACCTTAACTAAGTTGGATAACTATTACACACTTTGACCTTGACTATAAAGTTAGACACCCATATCTGACAACACATCTGCTACATGTCCCACTGTGTCAAGACTTCATCATTCAAAACTACTATACTTTCATATTTGTACCTTGACTGTTTAATTAAATCATTACAATTCTTATTTACGAGCATTTCACTTTCAAAAGAAAAAAAGGGGAAACAGAAAATACCAAAAGCTTCATGAAACTGAAATGTTAGAATTACATTTTTGTGTTGTGGCAATGTAACAGGATGTTAAGATTTTAACTGCTTTCAAGTTTTTTACACTTACATTTGTATATACTACTTATCAACTGTCTGATATCAATCAACCGAGTGCATGCCTTGCAATCTTTTGCTCTTTTCTTACCTGTAATATTTGTCTGGGAACTTCAGGAATAGTTGCTAATGATACTGGAACAGCCATTGCTGCAGAACCTGCTGATGCTGCTTGGGCTTCAGCTGCTAAACGTTGCCTTTGTCTTTCTCGTTCATCTTCTTGTAGCTGCTGTTGCCGCATAAGCTGCTGCTTTAGATTAGTTCGGGACGTCATTGGATTAAGATTTGGTTGTCGCTTTGGAGGACTGGTGGTAGAAAATAGAAAGTGTTGCGACTGTAAATAACGTGACATACTGTGGTAAAACTATGGATGACTGCAACTAATGTGACATACTGTGGTCAAACTATGGAAGACTGCAACTAATGTGACATACTATGGAAGACTGGTATTGGCACACAGAAAGCAAGTATCACGATTGTAAAAGCAGCATCATACTGTGATACAGATCTTCCTTAGAATTGAGACACAAGCTGCCATATAAGGAAGTGAAAGATATTCAGTGTTGGTACCTTACAACACCCACGCAATCCCCTTTCATCTACACACACAATGTGTACAACACTAAATTTGGCATCAACTTCCAGTCACAACAATGAGTCAACAATTTCAACATTACCAAATTAATAAGCATCAACTCATTCTAACGTTATGAATAATAACTTAAGCAATATATATTGTTACCGCTAGCTGCAACTTGAACGTTTTGGGTTTTTAATTAAATTTTAATTAGGGTTTGTAATTGAATTTTAATTTGGGTTTGTAATTGTTTTGTTAGATACACTGACTTATTCCTAATACTGTACAACCTGAACGGTATTGAATAACCTATGGGTAAATGTGTTTGTGCTGCTGTACACATATTCTTTTATAATATGGTACACTAAAAATCTCATCAAATTGATTTTTGGGTCTGCACCCAAAGACCTGCTCCCCAATATGATCACAATTTCAACCTGATGCAATCAACCCCTAATTAACATGTATAACATCTAAGTTTTGGTATTGTCACAAATTTGGGTGAAAATACTGCTGATTTTCTGATCAAAAAAAAATAGAGTAATTCCCCAGTTACAGCTAGTGCAGCTATAAAACAATGATTAGGAATCATCTGCAAGAGTTATTATTAATTATACAAATGTACGTGTACCACTGTGTACAAAATGTCATATTTTCAATGAGGAGCTTACAAAGGCTTGCTATTGCAATTCTGCTTACATGTTTGATTTTAAACTGCTAACTCTTCAATTGGGAAATCTTCAATTACAAAGCCCTCCAAAGAAACTAATGTACAGAATTCATTGTTTTGTATAAGTTTGTGATGGGTAGCATTGACCATGACATGAAGATAATTTGTTTAATAGTCAGGCAGGTTGACTTTGTACACTTCCATATGGTTTGCAGTAAAACATACTTGATGAGTTGAATAGAATAATGTGCGGTATGCTTGTATGCTATATAAAGGGCTGGGAGCTAACGCACCTTTACAAGGTAAATTGATCAACTGTAACAGCTTCTGCAGCACAATGGGATTTTATCCAATGGCCATGGAAGTTCTGACATGATCCATTGACCTTTCCCCTCCGAAAATCATGCGCAGTGCTTGTTACTATAATATTATCATACAGTATATACAGTAATTTATTTGTGGAATTTCACAGTTCACTTAAAGTGCAAATACATTACAGGCATCACTTTGTTTGATAGTTGGGAGTCCATATGAACAGAACACATCTTGAATTCTTTGCTTTTGGGGAGGGGGGGGGGGGTCAGCTTACAGTGGTGAAAAGTACGAGTTAGTATTGCAGTATATTTTATGTACAAAATACAGTATGACTGGAATTTTAAGTTCACTGAAGTCATCTCACATAAAAATAAATGGGGTCCCACCGTCCCGCGTTTGGAATTATTCTGCACTGGAACATCCTTAGCAGCCCTACATATGTGTTGAACACATTACACTAGAAAATATACACATCTATTTTGGTAGCAGGTAAGTTTAATAGTTGGCATATGATAGCAAACATTAATTCACAGTTTTTTCAAAGAGAGTGACTGTTTTGTACCAAGGCCAGTTTTAGATTGTTCTATGACCATAATATGTAATGGTTGTCTTATGAAAGATATTATGTACCATACCTCTTATTTATAGCATACTCACGTTTCTATTAATGTCATATTTTCCAAGTTTACTATCACTAGTGGATATTCATATGTTAATGTTGCATTGTCCACCTGTCCTCAGAATATTATACACATCAATTCATGAAATAAATATTGCCAATACTTCTACAACTATTGCTATTTTTGCAAGTTGCGCACTTTTCTCTGAGTCTCCAGTATGCTTATATTTCAGAATACTTGGATGGCATATATTAGGAAATACAACTCAAAGAGTTTGTGATTCTGAGGTGCTGTGTGTTCATCAAAACAAAATGTTTCACGACAACAACATGTTCCAAGATCTATTCATCTCGTAAATAACATGTAACCGCTACTGTCTGTATGTATGTATGTATGTATGCATTTATATGTATTGTAATCCTAACTTTACTTTTCATGGATTATGTATTTAATTAATGTAAACTGTGTGGATATGTAGTTTGTCTATTTTCTGTCAATGCAACGAAAATTTCATGATCGACATGACAAATAAAGTTATTATTATTATTATTATTATTAAATGTTGAATGATCATAACAACCATGGAACTATGTCAAGAGGTTGTGATCCCAAGCTGGTAACGACTGAAGCCAAGACTGCAATGACCAAACTGCCATGAATCATTCAGTGTACTATGGACACAAGACAAATAACTTGAGCTATGGATAAATATGTAGATACAAGCCTTTATTTCCAACTGAACAGTTATATTATTGATGATGTGCTGTTTGATCTTTAGGATGTCACACAAGACAAAGTTCAAGGTAATCCCATGATACACAAAACCTTCTACATTGTATTTGCCTCCTTCCAAAATAAAATGCGGAACAACACCCCCAATTGCCTGTTTGATTCATTGTTATTTTATCTACACAAACATACAAACTTATTCCTAAATATAATTGGGGAACCTCCCCCCATATGGATCCACATGTATTTGTTCAACTGCTATAAATCATAGTATGATATCTCAACTGGTGACATATGTAACATGACAATAAAGTTACATATGTGTGCATACCTATAAATTTTCGTATTATACCCTTCATTTTTGAAAGTGCAAAACCGCCTTCAACCACTCTAATTTTGTCACAACCGACATGTTTTCATTGTACTATACATGTGTTCTTGATGCCAAATAATATGCCACACGGATGTCAACAGTACCAGTTGCTGCCTGTACACGTTGCATAATGTATATATAGGTGTACTAGTAACTCCCCTTTAGTGAACATGTGCGACATGTCCTACCTTGTATTACTACTCAGAATACGAAGTCTTTATAGCTGGGTCTGGAAATTCTGTATGGAAAGAGCCATCATTATTTCTTCCAGAAACCGGTGTTGGAAATAAACGAGGCATTCCGAACGAGGAAGTGGTAATTTCCCGGAAATCTGGCATGCATTTCTTATCTCACTATCTGGAAAATCGTGAGCTTGTTTCTTTTACGACCTAGTATACATGAGGGTCAGAGTTTTTTATCCTGACATGCTCACAGTATATGCAGAGCAAATTGTTACGTTGGGGTATGCACAAGGAAATCTCAAACTCGTCCTACAATCGAAACCTAGATGGGGAATTCCCATATTATACTTCCACATTATGTTTCGAACTGGTCTGAAAAAAAAAAGCATATTGCATTCTGGATTTTGTGAAGGGTTGAGAGCTACATATTCTGGAAACGACAGACACTACAGTAACATTCACATCCAAAAATGGCTTACATCATAAAATGCGTTGCACTTCTTGCATTAACGTAACAGTAACAACTCATTTACCTAACGATGTCGTCCAAAGGCACACTTTTCAGCTTATAGAATTGCACACCACTCGTACTCGTTGGGATCTCGGTCGGCACTTCGATATTATTAGTGATCAACAGCTCGTCTGTATTTGATGGAAGTTCAAAATCAAGGTCAATGCCCGACTCTATCGTTGAGGACGACATTAAGAACATGAAAATACCAACAAAGTCCAGATAATCAGCCACAAGACGATGTTTTTAGTCGTTGTTGTCACCAGAAACGGTACCTACGTATGCAAGCCCTTCGCTGAACATGGTTGGAGATAATAATGGCTACCCTCTTACTATTCATCACGATTGGACCACATAGGATCATGTGGTACTAGATTGCACGATCTGATTGGCTGTGGTGGCAAGCCCATCACATGACGGGGAATGCAATGACATCACTAATGTTTCTATTTTTACACACTGGGATTACATCAGTTGATCACACACTGGCCTTTGCAGGGCCTTTGTAATATGACAACCTTTGTAAATTGTAAGTCTCACTAATTGTGATATTGGGGGATAATTTTGACAGTTTTGACGTTGAGTGATTGAAATGGACATACATATACTTTTCCGATGATTTCATACATGTCATAGCTACCCACACTAAACTTTCGATTCTACAAGGGGGAAGGGGGTGGCTGCTATTGATGCCGTACTGGCTGCTATAGATGCAGTACTATGTAGCGGTTTCCCTCCGTCGCTCTCGCTCCTCTTTTTTTCTTTGCAAACCCCGTAAGAATTAAAAAGTAAAACGGACAATGTTGAGTCACAAAAAATAAAATATAAAAAAGGACAAAAAAGTATTATAAATAAAAACAAAGCTACAATTATTGCAGCTACTGTTTCTCGTGAAAATAGAACGGGTGAGCCAGAATGGATGAGCAAAGTTAAAGTAATTGGCATCCGAAATTTCAACAAAAAACCATCTTATGGTCATATAAATATTTATAAGCACCAGATTCCAGATTATCTTTAATATTCTACAATGGCAGGTGGTGAAAATGTAAAACGTTTGATATGCCACATTCGATTTTTTATGAGGACTGGCAGTTTGATGAGATGCTTATAATTATATTGTTCCACAAGAGTTGTTGTCATATTGCAAAGTTTTTTTGGTGATTTGATCTCGTATATCTTACATCTATTAGTCTTTTTTGTGAAACTGCGTAAAGAAGTAAACCGTGTTTGGTAACAGTTTCATTGCCTTTTCAATACTGCTTTACTGTAATATTGGTATATTGTATCTATGGGCCGATGGCCTCCGAATACGAAACAAATAGACCACAAATTCGGATCTATTAGTCGTAAATGCTGGTGCAAACTCTTTGAATTATAGACCTAGAATATATTGCAGAATTTACCCCGTACGAATCCGTAACAGGGTTAAAACTGAAAGTGACCACATTACATTATGAATACGAAGTGTGTGTAGTATGTTACAGTGGATATCACTACTACATAGACTGTCGACAGTCGCTCGCGCCTTTTTTTCCTACGTTTTATCTAAACTCCGATCCGGCGCAACACTAGTATAATCGCAAACTGATATTGAGGGCCGGAAGGCCCGAATGGTCGAGGGCCGAAGGCTCGGGCCTTTGGCCCTCGGTATCAGTTTGCGATTAGACTAGTGTTGCGCCGGATCGGAGTTTAGATAAAACGGAGGAAAAAAAGGCGCGAGCGACTGTCGACAGTCTACTATTAACATTATAAAAGGTGATATCAAGTCACTTGTGAGCTACTATTCTGTTCAAGGATGAAATAATAGCGTTATTAGGTATTTACGAATATTCAAAAAATCACAACTGATTTACCGTCACCGGTGTTTGCACCGAGAATCTCCTTTCTCAGTGCAAACATCGGTGAAGGAATTTGTTGAATATTCGTAAATACCTAATAACGTCATTATTTTGTATTATGATCATGAATTGAATATTAATTTACAAGTGACTGGGAGAAAAACTTGGTACATGAACTTGGTGTCTACCGCCACTGGTCCACTAGAATTTAGTGGGGCAACTTATTTTGAAGCTAGCGTTATTATTTAATTGGTTTCCGAAGCTTTATATCGTTCCGGGGTTTGCACCGTGACTCAGAAGTCACGTGGTTCAAAGTTCATCATCGACAGTGAGCTTTACTTGGAAATACAGATGGAGTAGGTGAAAAGAAAAATAACCATCTTAACTCATTATTAACACTTACTTTATAGTTCCAGAAATTGAGTTGGTATAATGTTTTTGATGACGTGCTAAGAAGTATGGGGTATCACGTACATGTATCCCCAGACTGTATCTAAGTACAAAGAGTCTGGAATAAATGTATTTTACATAATTTTAATTTATTATACAACTCAGTCACTGACACGCTCACTCGGCACAATATTAATGAACAAACAAACAAACAAACAAACAAACAAACAAACAAAAACAACCAAACAAACAAACAAGACAAACAAGACAAATACAAATACAAGTTGCCACTTTTTTAAATGACATTCTTCATTCGACATTTAAAAAATCCCAAAAATCACATGTCAATAAAAAGGAGAAGTTGTATGAAATAAAGTAATGTTAACATTTAATAATAAAAAAACATGGGTTCCTTCAAAATACTACAGATGGGCCTAAATGGATAAAAAATAATCTGTAACGTTACATCGAAAAGCGCAAAAACTACAGCCAGAAAAAGAATTATACTTTTGGCCTGCACGACTTGACCGTCCACACGACATTCTTGCACACATTTTAGGATTCCTTACCCCAATCAATCAATCAATCAATCAATCAATCAATCAATCAATCAAACGTTCATGCAACAGTCACTTCGCAGCCTAGTTAGTTCAGGGACATAATAATAGATTCTGGAATATTTTATGTTTACTTTCTTGTTCACAGTTCAAATTTGAAGATTTTGCCCCGAATTGGTAATTTTGTAAGATTGTTAGGCCTATATAGACGCTCGACGACTACTTGCAATACATAAAAGTTCGCCTTGCTTTTGAAATATGAACTTTTAATCGATCAGATGTACTGATTCACTTCCTTCCAATTGCAAGTATGTGGGAAAGATTAGTTTGTTTCCTTCCTTTCATGAGAGTTTGTGTGTAATTTCAGGTCTTGTCAATTGTATGTCTTATTTTGCCGGAGTTCTAATACATGTAAAGGATTATAATCTCAGATTAAATATCTTATGTACGCCATTATGACGTACGGTGCAGATTTGCTTGTCTCACTGTTGCCACCAAAGGAATGGACGTCCCGCCTTTTATCTGACGGTCCCATGAAATAATTTAGAGCCATTGGTTAAAGTTACATATGTAAAGACATTATATTAAAACAAAACATGGCCGGATGATATGGGGTGAGATCATCGAAAATGAATCATTTCAAATTTAGATCATACTTGTTTTTAAAAAATTACCAATGCATTTAATACAAGTACTCTTGAGTATTTATCATTTTAACATTATTCACTATTTTCCATCGGTCAATAACAACGGTCTAAACCTGGTAATTCCCTCATATAAGAGATGTATGGTACAACTACAGGATCGAATCCCAATTCTTGTATGTATATTCTACCAAAGCTTTCCATACAACAACCATGTTTGTTTGTTTGTTTTTATCGATCACATGGTGACAGCATCAAAAGTACACTTAATACTCATGAACTCTGGACTCATAGCGTCCATTTTCTTTATTCTATAAATACATATCTTTACAATTAGTAAATCTGATTGACAATCGTTGTGATATCCATATGACAGTAAGTCTTTTCAAGCAATTTCATTCTGCCAAACCTAATAAGAAGTCTGGCAGCTTACGTTTCGAATTCATTTTGTAAGTAATACATGTATTCCATACTGTGCCATAGCTAAGATCAACTACACAGCGTCATGCACTATGAACCAGGTAACCTGACCGCTGAAAATAAAAACCATCAACACCACAGCTCATCTATTTCCACTAATTATATTTCACTATCCATATTATGGGTAAGAAATAAACACTCATCATGTCATACGATCAGTATATGATAAATCAACTCTCTCTCTCTCTCTCTCTCTCTCTCTCTCTCTCTCTCTCTCTCTCTCTCTCTCTCTCTCTCTCTCTCTCTCTCTCTCTCTCTCTCTCTCTCTCTCTCTCTCTCAATCATTTGCTATTTCACCATTACTTATCATCTGGATAATATCATTGTAAATAAATATTATATATACCCACACACAAACACATTGGACAACAATACCTACAATATATGTCTTACTTGAAAACACACCAATGTTAGATTGTAAGCTTTTTGGCAACCGGTATATTTTTGAAGAAGTATAATCAATATTTAAATATTCCACAACCAATACTTCAAAACTGTTTGTACTATAAGATAGCGAACAAGTTCATTTACTCCACTGCAATTCATGGTTTCTTTGATTTTAGATACAAATGCATTTGTACCTAATAAGCAGGCGAATTTTTTAACCTAGAGAAAGGTCATAGATTTGACAAGTAAATGGGTAGTGTGGTGGGGATTCAAACATTTTACGGAATATATAAACCCATGCACTTTCTTGATACAAGATTCTACCCTAAACATTTGGTACAAGATTCTACCCTAAACATTTGGTGTGCTAGATTTGAACCACGCCAATACAGTGTAGTCTAGATCCTATACGAAATCGTTACAATTTACACCTCCACACTGGTTTAGTTAGAGACCACGTTGGTATCCAGAAGAGTACAGCAGTACTATAAAACGGTATGAAAGTTTGAAATGTAACAACACCACTTGCGGCCATGTTTTAACAGTTAAAACTGGATAGCTCAAATGCAAATTATAACGAATTGTAGGAAAGGTGAACGAGTCCATAAAATGACGAATCAGTAGACGTGTCTTGATATATATTTGTGAGTTAACGTTCGCAAGTTACAAAAAGGGCGTTCCGGTTTGTTTACCTGTAGGCACGCCTGTAGGGCCGATTCAATAATATGTGGCTAATTCACTATTTTTTAGAACGTAATCATGTATTTCCAGGGAGTCTAATCAACACAATGACACAAGTTTATCTTACATTCAGTGTCTATTGTTGATTAACCCAGCTATAAATCGTATCGCATCAGTTCTAGTACAAATGTGAAAATTGTTTATGTGTCGTCAAAAGTGCCTCGAATGAACATTATTTTCATGTACATGACAGCATCTCATTACCTACCATTGTATCATAGTTACAACAGGTTGGAATACAATGTATAAGGCTTACTGACAGTGATATGAAATGTTACCAGATGTCAAATTTCAACATTCATAAGTATGAATAGAAGTTACCGTAGTAATATATCATTAGAGTTATAGATTTTGCAAGACATGATGGGGTATAGCACTCGCATGTCATAAATTATGGTGTACTGTTTAATGATTAGAATTTCCAATGGTGGAGGATGGTAGCATAGGTATTGTGTTTGTTGAGGATCTTGAAATCATTACATTTATGGCAGAGAATTTAATAAAGTCGGTTTCGTGGCGATGTGGGTATTCTTTAATATTTGTGGAGCATTTTACATGTAGACCATTATATGTATATAGTCATAAATTTACGATAGCTTTTATTGGTGATTACAAGGTTTGATCCAAATATTTTGTGGAAACATTTGACCAATAGCTATCTAGGTTATGATAAATATCTTCTTCTTTTTTAAATAATAACATTTTGAGGATACATTTGACCACACGTATCCATGGCAATAAAAATGGTTAAAACAAAATATTGATAACTAATCTAAATGTAAGTGAAACATTTTATCATATGAGATGCTATCAATAATATTCTTTGTATTTAAATATTTGGACTTTGGGATTTGACCAAAGGTGTCTTTCCTGAAAGATTAATCAGGGTATTATTGTCGTCGATTAGCAGAGGCCAGACATACAACACAACTTGAAAATGGGATAACAGCAATAAGATTTTGGTGGCATATTTTAGGACTTCGGACTGAGTGTTAACACATTTCATGATGATGCAATTGATAAATGGAATTAATGGTGGTGAAGGATATCGTATCGTGGTTGGTATTATTTGTGATCATATATGCATTGCTGTCTACATGTGTGCTTGTGTTCTGACCTGTGATGGTGAATGGAGGAATGAAAAATCTAGCTGATGGAGGGTCTGACTCACGACGTTCTGGTTGCTTGACATTATTGTGATCATGGCAACAAATGAGATGAATAGGGTGTGTACTTCCGCCGATGGATGAAATTGGATGCCTGACCTGAGTGAGTTCTTGATGACGTCGGAGTTGACCCTTTACTAGTAATGGTTCCAAGTAAATTACATGTGTTTACATTGTATTACATGAAGATGGCACGTACAAATGATGAGTGACACGATAATGTGAATTAGAAAAAACCGCAAGTGCTGTAATAGTTATGAAAGTAATTGTGACAATGACCGTAACGTTCCCCAAGTCCGTACTGAGGAGTTTCATACATAATATGCACAGAATGCAAATTGTCCTTTTAATTTCTATAAATGCCACCTTTACACTGATATTTATTTCACTCCATATTCACTGTAGAAAAATCCGCCGATAAAAAGTAAAATAAAACGCACCTTTATGACTTATGAAAAGTATAAAACTGTTACAGTAAACCCGTTTATCATTATTAAACGAAAAACTAACAATTCTCCGTAAAAATAGTTTAACAGCTGTTGAGCTGAGATGATATTACTGAGTATTTTATTGTACAGTATAAATTGACACTAGACTGGCTTTCAGTTCATGTTCTTTCAAGTACGCCTTTGTCTTGCAGTTACATAACTACAAAGCTCTAATGTATTCCTGGAAGCCAGTGGAAAATAACTGTCATCAATGAACAAGGCCATCCTCACCACTTAGTATTATAGAAGCGTCAAAAAATCTTGCTGCTTGTTGGATATCTTTGCGGTGAGAAACTTACAAGTTTGTGGAAAGAAAGGGAAAGGAAAGTAGGAAAGTCTGGAGATGAGTATAGTATATATTAACATAACATATCCAAGCATAGTTCCATTGTCATCTCCCATAAACATACTTTCAATTTGGAACACACACATGTCCACACAATAAGATAAATTAATTTCACGATGGTCGAGATATCGATTTCCTATACTCTCTGCTTCGAAAATAGTCGAGGCGTGAATGTGACCAAGTTAAACGATTCAGAGGAAGGTATTCAGTAAACCCACTTTGTTGCACAAAAACCGTCTACTATAATAAAAACACATTTGTTCTACCAATGAAAACAAATTTTTACGGGCTGGGTATGTATCTGTCTGGCACTAAGTCCTTGGTTACAGAACATGTGTCGAAAACTGTTTTATCGACAAAGACAGGGTGTAAGACATACAATATCTTGCAATGGCGTTCCTACATAAATTACTAGAAACAACAACAACAGGTGGTTATACTAGATAGAAGCATGGGTTAATTTGTTCGCGCCATACACCTGTCATGTGAAGACAACAATTCTACAATGCTATCGACAGTATCTTCTGTTATTTTAGATCTTGGTAAAATATCTGTCATGGCATATGCATGCCATATAGGTCATCTGTCATCTGTCAGTGAATATATGATATATATATTTTTGTGGTATGCAATCAGCACCTAGAGCAAATACAACCGACTGAACGTGGTTGTAGTCGATTCTCTGATGAACCAAAGAATTGCAGGTTCCAAAATGAATAGAGATGTATTCAAGTGCATTCCATAGGTTACTACCTATCGGAATTGCCGTTTCAGTTGGGGGAGTTTACGTACGGCTGGAATATTCGCAAAAGATCCTTAGATCGTTAAAATGAAATTTGAAACGGCTTTTGAAAACAGTATTTACTGGACCGAATTCTTCACTGGTAAACAGGTTGGGGAATACACAAAGCATAGGAGCCACAGTCGAAGGCATGGGACCTTATACCAAACCAGATCATGATACTATAAAACCTGAATATAGGAGACATCACTATCTTACCAGATGCGTTTTGCAAGAGGGGCAAAACACTGTTGTAAGACTGGAAATGTCTCTGCCAATATTTTGGAATCATCCTCTTCCAATAGTGTTACCAAGTGATGATATTTTCTCTTCCTTGGTTCAAGTTGGTTGATCCTCGGTTGGCTGTCACCGGCATTGGTATCATCGCATTGATGCATCAACGCCACAAAAAAAAATCACCACTGCTGATTGTAAGCTAAACTCATAGTATGTACAGCCAACAACCGCCAGACGGGATCTCTCTCTCCTATGTTTGTATTTCGCAACTTCATTCATAATTTAGCGTCGTGGACACACGTGAACAGACTACGTCTGAGTTGCTATTGGTGCATTGTAAAAGTTGGCGTTTGACGTCATAGGTAATCGCCTAACTGATGACCCTGTCAAAGAAATAAATGCTATAAATAAGTAAAGGTATTGAAACTTTGTTCGGGTATTCAACCGGTCCAAATAACCGAATCTCTTACAAACTGTACGATACGAAAGACACACATTCCAAGATATTCCCCCAAAAGTTGCATATACGTATAAAAAATTGTGAAAAGGGGCATTGTTCTCATATCACTCTTGAAATAGTACATTTCTCGCCTCTCTACTTTAATGAATAGAATCGCCCATAAGGATGTTTAGGTGTCTAAAAACAGAAGGGGTTTCCTCACAGCTTGCGGTTCTCGTACATGTTCATGATGTGAAGACCCTGGTGAAGACCATCGAAGTTTGTCATCGGTAATAGCAACGTCGTTCTACATATAGTATATTAAATAAACATTCAATATACTTTTTTGATGACAGTTTCTATCGACTTTCTCCTTTGTCAGTACAAAAGTTAAATTTACGCATACTATAAATGAAAGAACTATAATTACTGTTGCTATTTTTGGAGTGACATTTGAGAATTTTCCGACGTGACCTGCAACGAGTCATCGTCACATGATGGGTTGCACTCGACAATACGCATGCGCACTTATTACGCATGCGAGTGATTCATCCCTTCCTGACAAGAATTTCACGTGATCAAAACATTGCATGCTACTCATAGTAACAGTGGAAAAACATTGAAAGGAATTAATGACACTCCTAGGTTTTTTATCTCTCATAATCTAACGATTCCACCGCCTCTCTTCTCTGTTCCAGTTGTATATTCTCTAATTTGTGTTCGTTTTCCACTGCATTCTTACAAGGTGCTAGGTGGAACAGCATTGCATTGAAAAAAACGACGTCGCGATTGCTGTCGTTACTCTCAGCAAGGTATGATGCCAATTCACAGTCGTTTGTGAGCTAATATTCTATTCAGGGATGGTCATAAGCTTATATAACACTAATACATGTAATGGCACTATTAGGTATTTACGAATATTCAAAAAATACCGTCAATAGAGTTTTGCATACATATATACACGGTACTTTTTGAATATTCGTAAATATATTGTACCTAATAACGCCATCATTTTGTATTATGATCACCATTGAATAGAATATTAGTTCACAGGCGACTGTGTGCCAAGACTCCCTGACTGTTTTACATTAGAGGGTAAACTTTCAGGAAGCAAAGCAATAAACGACACGTCGATGGCTGGCAATTAAATGTAGTAACTGGAATAGATGTAACTGTTGTGGTTTCTAAATATAATGATGCAGTAAATAAAACATTGGCCAACCGACTGACGTAAAGAACTGTTGAAAACTTCCAAAGAACGTGTTTATCACTAAAGGTCGATAGAAGCCTATGATTGATCGTGTGTACAGACACTAAATCAACATTGCTCAAGCCAGGAGTACAACCTGCGTGTAAAATATTTGCTGGCTACCGTTATTGATTATTGTAGAAAGATAAATAACGAATTTATCAGCGAATCACACACTGGAATCAACTACGACCAATAAGAATGTGTATGCTAATACATGACTGATTATATGTATGTGTATATTTCTACTGGTATTCGTATTCACTGTGTATGTTATAATCATTATATACCAAAATAGTGTACAACGTCGACGATGTACACACCTTTATTAAAGAGGTTGTCAATTTCACCCTGAGAGGGTGTCAATTTCACCCGGCTATAAGTATTACTATGAATTATTCATTACTCAATTACAGCAAGTACTCCGTGACGTTTACTGTACGTTTTGAAAAGTAGAAACTATGAAACCCGGGTATATGAATTTCACTTTTTATGTCCTGCAATGAGAGTATATTGAATATAAGCTTACTTACCAAATGTTACATTGCTCATCATTACAATTTTTTAGCAACCGTCAACTTCCTTGCTCAGTCTTCTTTCGAACTACAGCCTTCAAAATTCCCGAAGAATTTCATCCAAGCCTTTGCACGAATTCGACCCTGTGGGGATGTTGTTATCCTTTGAAGTAACATCTCACATTTGGTCCGATCTGGCTTTGACACGATATTTCCTTCCATCATACTTATAATCCTTGGTATACTTCTAGTCAACCAAGGAATCTCGAAGTGCACACTGTCTCAGATCACTAAAGAAAGCTACTGTCTGAGGCACTGCACTGCCTCAATATCACCGTCATCTCAAATTTCCATTCTATAAATCCACAAGTCATATGATTGTCATTTGCTGTTCAAATTGTTCACAATATTTCGCTTACGAGGTCACATGCAGAGTGTTTAGTCATATGACAGTCACGAAATACATCGGATAGAATGTGTCACTCTCAGCCAGTGGTATACTGTATTCATTCTACATGTATAGGCGTCGATACGTAGTATGGTGATATGGTTTGGCTAAATCTCTACCCCAAACAAAAAGGCGCCACTTTAGCTGTACACAATAATAGTGTGGCTAAACACTATAACTGTATTCTTTAAAGATTATCAAAATTATTACCGTTATGTCATACACAAATTAACTGAAATGTGTCGCTTTTTTTGCACGTGTGGTTTCTTGCACGTATAATGTGATTTCGATACAATCATTGAATAGGCTTACTTACTTATCCGTTCAAGACTATATGAACTATTTGATCCCCCTGCTACAAACTCTGATTCAGAATCAAATTCAACGTAACACCGTAAATTTTTATTTTTAAATATTGAAAAAAAATCAATCGTTCTGGTAGTTGCATGTGTTCCTCCAAAACACAATGTCCTAGAGGTAAATGATGTAAGTCATCTTTACTTTACTTTTAAATTACTTTAAAAAGCCACGGACAGCTACTTCTGAACAGAAAGAGACGGTGATGTGCAAATATTACATTAAATCAGGGGCTTTAGGAAGATAGCCCAAAAGTCCGGCCCTGGGGTACTAGGAGAACCTTAGTACGTTTTTGAGACGAGTCACAGTAAAACGTTGTGGTTACCTGTATGATATGTAAGCTTATTGTTCATAGGTAAGGTATTGAATATTCTATAGACCAGACCGTTTGCAATGAACTTGTGCGTCTTTAAGTCCTGTAACTCTCATTATATCACTATATAGTTGTCTGTGGTCAAGGTCGGTGATCTTTTATAAGACCCCTTTATGTCTGGTGTGTTTCGAATCCGAATCATTACAGTCAAATAAACACCGAATGAATCGAATATCTTATCACGTTGCGTATTTTTTTATAGACCCCGGTCGAACTCAGAACCTTTCATATGATTCACTTGTTCCATTGCAAACATGACGAACTCTTCGAGACACATCCTAATTTCGTAAAGTTCAAATACAGTTTTTAGAAACTGATAGCATTGTAATTATCAAGAGTAATTCTGATGGCGGATAAAAACAAACCAGACTCAAAAACAGAATCAGAGAAGTAGAAAACACGGAAATCTGGATTATTGACAATTTACACGTCGTCTACTTTTACTATGATTGTACAATTATGATGCTAGTATGTGAATTACTAAATTTTTAATGTAATAGGTTGAATTATAGGTAACAGGGAATTATACTATATAGCTCATAGGTCATCACCATGGAGATAGGTCACAGGTCACTATGATGGAAATATGTCACAATAAATATATGTAATGCTGGAACTCACGCACACATAGACTAACAGAAACCCTACTAGCATTGCTACATTTTATCGTCTTCCTCGACGAACATTTATGTCGAGCCAAACGATAAAATCTGGCACTGTTTGGGTAAGACTTTTGTTGGGCCAGTTGACAAAATGTAGCAGTGATTTATTAAGATTTTGGTCGAGCCAGACGACGTTTTGTGTCAATTTTTGTGATTTTCATTGTATTTATAACTCGAGTTGATTTCAAGCCAGTATAAGGTTAGGGTTAAGCCCTTCGTATGATTCACCTCCTCCTTCCACACCTTAAAGTAATTTCATTAGGGCGAATTATAAATGGAAATACGCCGTAACATTGTGACCACGCAAAAGTGAAGAATGAAATGGCAGAGAAAATCGAACGGGTCCATGAAAACATAAAGATATAAACTCTAGAGTGCCTTGAAATATAAACGGGGATTTATCTAGGATTATTGGATAGTAAGCTTTAATATAAAAGTACAGTCAGGTTTTTATAAAGGTCATCAAACTATTAAGATCATATTATACACCGCACAAACCGTAATATATATATATATATATATATATATATATATATATATATATATATATATATATATATATATATATATATATATATATATATATATATATATATACATATATATATACATATATATATATACATATATATATATACATATATATATATATATATGTGTATATATATATATATATATATATATATAGTTGCATGGACAACATGGGTAAATTAATCAGCGGTCATAATAAAGCCATACTTTCAAAAGCTAAGCAAACACAACAAAATACCTGTAACTGCAGAAAACCAAAGGAGTGCCCTCTCGCAGGAAAATGCCTCATAAAAAGCGTTGTTTACAAAGCAACAGTCACCACTAATCAAGATCACAAATCATACATAGGCGTTAGTGACACAGAATTCAAAAGCAGGTTTAACAACCACAAGTCTTCATTTAAACTTGATCACAAGAAGAAAGACACTGCACTCAGTAAATACATTTGGCACCTAAAAGACAGCAACATTAATTACGACGTACACTGGTCAGTTCTCAAGCAGGCTTCCTCATACTCTAACGTTACCAAACGATGTCAACTATGCCTCTGGGAAAAATATTTTATTATAACTGCCGACAAATCAACGAACTTGAACAGCAGAACTGAATTAATCAGTAAATGCCGGCACGCTAACAAGTTCTTACTTAATAATACGTAACCTTTGTTGTCAATCTTTTTGTGTACACACAGCCATCAGTGAACACACACAAGTTATGTACATAATGCAGGATGTATAGCTAACGAATACTATTAAACCACACTATTACACCTGACGATCCTTCGGGTGAAACGGTCCGTAGTGTAATTCCACTATGTAATATCAGACTCGTCTTCTTTCATTTTTATGTATGATAGCTCTCCAAGGTGATCGAGCACTCTACTTGGCGAAAGAAGAATGAAATTATATGTATATATATATATATATATATATATATATATATATATATATATATATATATATATCATATCGAGATAATGTAGACAAGAACACAATTAAATCTAGGCCATCAACAATATGGACGATATATCAATATCGTTTATCGATCAAACATCTATTCTTGATATATATGTGACGTGGAAAATGAATCTTCTTTTGAAAAGGAGAAGAGCCAAAAAAATGTGTTAAAATTAGTACTGTCAAACATGGCCTGGTTGATCAGCTACATGTATCAGAGTGGAGCTCACTCGAGGTCACTCACTATATCCCAGTGTTCATAGCGTGTCCTACTAATAATACACCTATGACTTGGGTCTGTCGATCACTACAGCTACATATTTGCAAGTAAAAGAACCCGAACTCCATCATGACAGCCATTCCGACTGAGTTTTTTGGAAAATGGGAATTGGACCGACACGAAAACTCCGAAGGACTCTTCCAAGCACTTGGTATACCAGAAAGTTTGAGAGAGAAAATGGCTGGAATGAAAAATACGTTAGCTTTCAGCGAGGAAGATGGCATGGTTGTAATAACTGAAAGTACTATGCCGGGGCAACCTGACCGAGTACAGAAATTCCGGTTGGGTGTAGAATGTGAAATCCAATCACTTTTTGGAACACGGAGAGCTATCATGACATTTGAAGATGGCAAATTGGTCACGCGTAGCGGTAATCCCGAAGAAGATGACCTGAGTGGTATTCGGGAACTCATCGATGGACAGCTCGTTGTTACAGCTAAGCTAACCAAGAGAGGGGTTTCTGGCTCCGCCTTCTACAAGAAAGTCGCACAATGAAACGAACTGTTCATAATACACTAGACATTTTGAATAGCGTGCTCAATATCAAAGCTTGTAGACATATGGTGACATTTACCATTTCATCTCATTATAAATTAGTGCAAAGTGTATGCTACACCTGGTTTCACCGTGATTATCCATCTTGTGTAATGGAGCGCTTGATAAATACTTAACAGTTTGATTTATTTCCACTAAGTAAGCGTTATATTCTAAAACTACTCTCGGAAATTAATACAAAAAAAATATAATAATGAGGACTGCAATTTGAAAAAGGCCATAAAGTAATTAATAATGAATGTCACGTATAATATGCCATTCAAGGCGTCACTTCCGCACAAAGAGTAGGCTATATATAGGGTACATGTATATAGACGTGATATAGTCTCTACATTGCGACAGCTTTAAGACAAGACCTTACTGAGAAGAATTTAAGTTACCCTTCACGACTGTTATCACGATGACTGGTGTTGGGAAATTCGCTGGTAAATGGGAATTCGTTCGCCATGAAAACTCCGAAGCGTTGTTTGCTGAGATGGGGGTACCAGAAGAAGCGGCTAAGATGCTGATTGCTGCGAAACCGCACCTTGAAATCTTCGAAGAGGACGGTTGTTGGGTGTTGAAAGAAACAAATCACGCAGCGGCGGCACACTTTGAGAAGTTTAAACTGGATGAGCCCACCGAGATAACAACGTTGTTTGGTAAACGTGAAATTATCGCCTCTTTAGAAGACGGAAAGCTTGTCACAAGGGGAAACAAACCAGGTGATGATCTGGTCGCGGTCAGACAAGTAGATGGCGATCAGCTCGTCGTGAAAGTTACCAAAAATACAGCCACCGGAGTGTGTTTCTTCAAGAAAGCTTAAAATGAAGACATATAAATTCAGTAAAATATACTCTGAGTAAATAGCTGTCCTTCAAGTAACGTAACTGTTCCAGTAATTTGATGAATTTCAAGTGAAAACTGTTCTGCTATGGCTACACTTCCCTTGCTGCAGACTTGATGTATTTATCTAGGGCAATTGATTATGACGTCATCAAATTGACATGCTATGAGTTATTAATACCTGTGTCCTTAAGTGACTGATTTATCCAATATTTGGTCGATTTTTCTATCCTCGGGCGACTGATTTGTTGCTAGATGGTTTAATCTCAATGGTGTCTGTAATTGTTATTCTGCCCACGATGTGAAGAAATTCCATATTTTTAATATGTATCACAGGGATTGTTGAAATGCTATAACGTAAGGTCTCACTGGTTGCAGATAAAACTATCTCTACCCTGGAGCAATACGGTATCTATGACATGTTACGTTCCTGTTTGTTCTATGTCATATTCAGTCTCGGATAGCTATTTATTAGAGAGATTTTGTCATTTGACATTGAAATTGACGAATGTTTTCCCGTTGCTAGGTTTATTGATGTGTACACGTTTAGATTGATTGATCCTGCTATGTTGTTTTCATTCATATTACGCGATAGAAGATGCTTAGTATCACTTGACAGGTTGTTGTGGTCACTTGCTTGTCTCGGTTTCTGTATTGTAGTATTCGACATTAAATCATTCTGATTGCACATAATGGGATCTCTTTTTTATTTCAAGGTTACTGACAACTTTACGTAAATATTACATGTCAATTGTTTTCAGGTGTAAACTTTGTAATATGAAACTTTGTCAATAGTCTGAATAATCTCAAACCACTAAAAGTGGTCTGAGGAATAATGCAGGTTTGCATGTAACGAGGTATGTAAGGGTACCTAAAACATTAAACTGAGACCATGAACTGAGAGTCTCAGTTTGCAAAAAATAGTCATCTAAGACCAGTCTCAGATGGAGAAAAACAGTCAGACTGAGACTAGTATCAGTTTGGAAAAAATTGTGATCTGAGACCAGTCTCAGATGGCAAACAAACCTGCCAATGTGAGACCAGTCTCAGTTCGCAAAATCTGTCTATCTGGAAAAAACTAGTCTCTGATGTTAGGTTGTTACTGGTACAGAACATTGTGCATCCATGTATAGAGTTACAGATTATTCATGGCAGATCTTTGAAAAAGGCAAAATCACAGGCACACCAATGAATAACGTTATGGGATGTATAAGTGAACTCTGTAAGAACTCCCATGGTTATTGCATGGAGTCTCCCCTTATACTTCCATAGTTATAGAATGTTTATATTATACTCTAAGGATTTAGATACTTGTTAGTGTTTGTATTGTAATCAGTGTTGCCTTCCATACATATTGTTTGTTATGTATGGTGTCAACTATTTCTTAAGTGTAGTTATACAACCCATAACACTAAAGTAAAACATTGTCTGTATGTACAATCATTTATAGCATCCATATCAAGAGCAAAAGTATACGTGTTTCATTTGCTAATTGGCCACATGAGAAATGCCACATGCTAGGTTTGTAAATAAACCATTTGAAACAGTATACTTTTACACTTGATATGAATGCTATGAATGAGTGTAGCACATAGAGAAAGTGCTTTACTTCACTGTTACTCGTTGTACCAGTCAGTGCTTCATGAAGTGTACCAGTACTTCATTTTGCTACTAGCATGGATGTATTAGGGATACATCTATGCTACTAGTACATGTAATGTTTGTTGCATTTACGTAAATGTATAATTTTTGGTAAAGTCTTCAGTATTCACAATGGTCTCAATAGCATAGTCTCTGATCACAATTTTTGTGAACTGACTATTCTCAGGTAGACGTTTTTTGCCATATGAGACTGGCAAACTGGGACTGAGACTAGCAAACAGAGACCGGTCTCAGATGGCCATTTTTTGCCTTCTCAGACTGGTCTCAGATGGCCATTTTTTGCCTTCTCAGACTGGTCTCAGATGACAATTTTTTTGCAAACCGAGACTCTCAGTTTATGGTGTCAGTTTAACATATAATAGTAAGGACGGCACTTTGGTGAAAAGGCCATAAAGATTAAAAATGCAATTCAAGGCGTCACTTCCGGACTAAGAGTAGACTATACATCGGGTACATATAGCCCGACATGTAGATAGACGTGATATATTCTCTACACCAATTAGAAGAATTTAAGTTACCCTTCAGGACTGATATCACAATGACCTTTGTTGGGAAATTCGCTGGTAAATGGGAATTCATTCGCCATGAAATCTCCGATACGTTGTTTGCTGAGATGGGGGTACCAGAAGAAGCGGCTAAGATGCTGATTGCTGCGAAACCGCACCTTGAAATATTCGAAGAGGACGGTTGTTGGGTGTTGAAAGAAATAAATAACGAAGCGGCGACACATTTTGAGAAGTTTAAACTGGATGAGCCCACCGAGATAACAACGTTTTTTGGCAAACGTGAAATTATCGCCACTTTAGAAGACGGTAAGATTGTCACAAGGGGAAACCAACCAGGTGATGATCTGGTCGCGGTCAGACAAGTAGATGGCGATCAGCTCGTCGTGAAAGTTACCAAAAATACAGCCACCGGAGTGTGTTTCTTCAAGAAAGCTTAAAATGAAGACATACATAAATTCAGTAAAATGTACTCTGAGTAAATAACTCTCCTTCAAGTAACGTAACTGTTCCAGTAATTTGATGAATTTCAAGTGAAAACGGTTCTGCTATGGCTACACTTCCCTTGCTGCAGACTTGATGTATTTATCTAGGGCAATTGATTGTGACGTCATCAAATTGACATGCTATGAGTGATTAATACCTGTGTCCTTAAGCGGCTGATTTATCCAATATTTGGTCGATTTTTCTATCCTCGGGCGACTGATTTGTTGCTAGATGTTTTAATCTCAATGGTGTCTGCAATTGTTATTCTACCCACGGTGTGAAGAAATTCCATATTTTTAATATGCATCACAGGGATTGTTGAAATGCTATAACGTAAGGTCTCACTGGTTGCAGATAAAACTATCTCTACCCTGGAGCAATACGGTATCTATGACATGTTACTTTCCTGTTTGTTCTATGTCATATTCAGTCTCGGATAGCTATTTATTAGAGAGACATTGTCATTTGATATTGAAATTGACGAATGTTTTCCCGTTGCTAGGTTTAGTGATGTGTACACGTTTAGATTGATTGATCCTGCTATGTTGTTTTCATTCATATTACGCGATAGAAGATGCTTAGTATCACTTGACAGGTTGTTGTGGTCACTTGCTTGTCTCGGTTTCTGTATTGTAGTATTCGACATTAAATCATTCTGATTGCACATAATGGGATCTCTTTTTTATTTCAAGGTTACTGACAACTTTACATAAATATTACATGTCACTTGTTTTCAGGTGTAAACTTTGTAATATGAAACTTTGTCTATAGTCTGAATAATCTCAAACCACTAACAGACCGGTCAATTTCTTCGGCCTGGGGGTGGATTTGTAGGGAGGGTCACCCTGTTTTTGAGATTGGCAGTAGGCCGGGGAGGGTCATGCTGTTTTGAAAGTTATGGATGGGGGGGGGGGGTCATTGTGTTTTGGATTGTGATGGAAGAAAAAAATCCCTTTCTACAATGGCATATAGCCTTGTCTGAAATGTGGTAAATGTAAGTATTTGTTCTTGTCCCTGTTTCTTACATCAATTCTTTAATATTACTTATTAGTTCATAACTTTACATATACATAGATACATGTATTACCTAGCTACCACACTAGTTACAGAACATGTCATGTAAATACTTGGCTGTTTCACAATCAATGCTTCCCTTATATTGCACTTCGGGGCAAAAGGGAACTTGAAGGTTTCGTAATGGTAATCTTCATATATAGTTTATAAAAGAAGTTAATCTAAATTGTTCTACTCGTCAGTATGAACGTCAGAAGGGATTAATACACTTTCTATTTTGGATACTACATGTTATTGACACTACAAATCACCACATCTCATCAGATTCCAGTTTCTATTATACACTGGGTATGACCACCTAATATACCTGTGACTTTACTAGACATGCAATATTAATGCCCCTATACCAACGTTACGGGCCCATTTTTATGTGATATTTACGTGAGCTATTCGAAGCTTGGAAATATTACCTCAAAGGCTATGAATAACCTAAACATTCCTTAATAGAAACAAAAAACTCCAGATCTGCCAAGGGGGAAACCCCAAGGACTCCCTCACCCCCAGAGGTCACTCATGCATTCAACCAACAATCAGATGCACCAACAACCTTTTTACTGTCATAATGGTATAAAACTTTTCTTAAATATGTTCACCCTATGCTAATTTGAGATGATAGTCTTTTAAAGATGTGAAATGTTTGCCAAGATAGTCTAAAATTGCCTTAAACTCCAAATCTCCCCTACCAATGATACTATCATTAGATTAGAAGACACTTTCGCGTTGGGTGAACCTGCACGATCACAGAAACAAGTGTAATTTTACCCCTTTCATATATAGTTGGCTAAATACGTCAATGTTAACGATATTATCGACATTTTATTGTATTCTGATAGAAATATTCTGAGACATAACTCGGGAAACAAATGCCTGTGGGGACATACTAGTAATATGTGAGGTACGCCGTGACGGGGCGGCATCACACATTGGTACATGGTCAACCCCGCCCACGGGAGAGAGGAGGCCGGTGGGGGCGTAACAACACGACGTATCTTACCTCTGTATCTTACTTACACTCTAAGAGAGACATAGTACAGTGTGTATTTTGAACGAACATTTATAAAGTGGAAACAATTTCATAATTTTTATATCGATTCTTTAATAATATAATTGCTATGGTTTTGTCCTGTAAAACAATAAAAATCATTTAGGTTGGCACATTCTCGCGATTCTCGCAAGCCAGAACATGTGTTTGCTACTTAGCTAACGCTTAGTACTGCCGTCAAGAGGACATTTATTGATTTACGACGATCAAGGATGACGTAAAAAGTTTAAACACATATTTCATTGCTCCTTTTTACAACGAGTACAGTAAAAAAAGCAACGTACTGAAAACCTAGTGAGAATATTCTACTTACTGTGTAAATATTTGGACCAATCCGTCCTCGTCCATCTTAGGCTTGGCCGACAACGTATGGTTGTGTTTTGTTCAGCTATGATTTGTGTTGCGAGGTTATTTGTGTGTTGGTCTTTATATTATGGTTTTACCACACGCAACTGTTTTGCATGCTAAAAATAGGTGAGTAGTTTAACTTGAACAACGTACACATCGAATAATAAAAAACTCACAAATAGGACTAAAATAATACCTACAGTATCGTTACCAAACAATCAGAGAGAGAGAGAGAGAGAGAGAGAGAGAGAGAGAGAGAGAGAGAGAGAGAGAGAGAGAGAGAGAGAGAGAGAGAGAGAGAGAGATGTGGTTTTCACCACCAATAGATGCACTATTCGAGTGTTACTTCACTCATGTGCGTGCCCTCACGTTGAGCCATTCATTCATTCTCATCATCATTCCAAACATAAACTCCAAATAACTACGATGAGGAGACTTTTAAAGCCCAAAAATACCTTTATCAGTAGTTGAAACATTTATATATGAGGAATAATCTTAGTGTTCCACAAAGAACAAATACGAGAATTCGATCGATGATAAGTCTAACCCGTTCTTTAATCACAATACACAATAAAAATTGATTATATTCGTACACATCTTTCATCCAATTCGTAGGAGATATGCCCCCAAGTTGAAGGATATACCCTACATTTGAAGACACTTGTCACACGACACTTGCGATTTAACAGAATCTAGGTAGATACACCACGGTCTGACTCGATTGCGCCCGTCTAATGTGACTGTTGCAGGATGATAATGAATAATAACACAGTGTAAAGGAAATACAACGAGATGTCTACACACCTACGACCACCTGCTATAAGTATATATCATGCATTGTGGCGTCTTCTACACAGTTGAAAAAAAGTATAACCATGTAGGTCTCGACTGTATGCATATATGGGGGGAACAAAGTACTAGTAACTCGTAAATAATTATCATACAGATTAAACCAAACTTCAAAAGTTCGACCTCCCGTAAGTGCATATGTCCTATAAAGTTTGTTCATGTAGCTTACAGTTAATGAACTTTAATGACTTTCGGGTTTTCAGGCTTTATCTTAAGAATGCAAGCTTAAAATTTAATATAATTTAATGCATATACCAACCCTAATAATGCGCACCTATCCTATGAAGTTTGTTGATATAGGTTTTAATTATAATGACTAATTTGCATAATTATCAGGTTACTCATTATTGACAGATTTTGTTGTAGACAATTTACAAAACCTGTACACTACAGATTATTCATTAGGGAACATTATGATGGATAACGAATTAAGGGAGGGAGCAGCAGAAAGAGTCACGGTATACATGAAGGCAGAACTACTTCGAACGGACGAAGCATTCCCTGTTCGGTGTACAGTTTTGGGCTACTTGAAATGTCTCCTGGATCTACGTGACACGAGACACCACGAATGCATCGTTTGTGCATCCTCTCATGATCAGATGTCTTCCCATACTATCTGAACTTTCTGCTCGAAATGATAAATATTAAAATGAACAAGTGTGGATGATGAATAAAGCCTGACAGAAGGAGACAAATGGGAAAGGTAGAAAGGAAAGAGACGGAGTGGGAATAAGAACAGACAAATGTAAGTTTGATATATGGTTACCGACGGACAAAATACAAACTTATATTGACTACTTTTGTAGTGCATAACAAATAATGAAACCCGTATTTCATCACTGTTGTCATTATGTGAAAGTGATAGACCATCATAAATCAATGTGACAATCTATCTGAAGCTAAGATAATGAGAAATGTACAAGGTGTAGAGTTTTCCATTTAAATCTACAACACTGAATGAAGGAAAAAAAACGAAATTGTGGAGACAGTCATTTCTCAAAACAATAACAATTTTGTAACAGGTCTCTAGATCAGTCCAAGTAAGTTAGGGTTAAACATAGATGCATGTAAATCGCTCTTTGTTGTTCTTGGTTGAGCAATGGCTTGAAGTTAGACGAATAGTTGGATGGAAAAAAATTGAATCGGCCAACAAAGCCATGCATAGCACTTTCTGAGGAAGGTCTTCAGTTAAAGACCATAACGTCGAATAAAGGGATTTTATCCACCTACTGGTTGAATCTAGTAATTGACCTAATAACAATTGATGGCAGTGGTCATTAGTACTGTAATTTACGTCGTATTTATCACCTAGGGATACAATTACATGTAATTGCCAAGTCATCAGGTATTCGTGAGCGGGAAAGGAACAGTCACCACAAATGATGTATGTTGTACTTCCTTATTTTGCTCATTCCGATCAGTTGATAAGACAGGACACTTCATTTTGTGTACTCAAGGTACACGATTGTCTTGATGAAAGATAATCAAAAAAGATAGCAAGAACTTAGTATGATGTGATAATGGACATCATGATAATCAAAAGACAATGTCATAAAATATACATATACCAGTATGTGTAAAGGGTCGCTCAATCACTAATTCAATCGTCGCATGGGAAAGGTTACGCTCTGCTCGCCAATCATATTCGATCCATCGATCGAATAATTTCGTATAGCGCCCTCTAGTGTCCAGTACAGACGAACCATTCGTATACGTTTACCGTGAATTGACACACCTAAAAGTAAAACATTTGGGAAACCTACCATTCATAAAAACACAAACATTTTTCATATTTTCTTACTAACAGATTCAGACAAACGTACCTTTCGTTTGTTTTTGTAAGACATTTTAATGACAACATAAATTATCACAGTCAATGTTATCAACACATTTGTTTATTAACCCCTGATTGACCCATTGCGATATTATTGAACATAAAAAATGCTAAACAGCTCTGGAATTACCACATTTTGGAAGATATATTTAAAAAAAATAAATTGTTCACAAATGCCCTATACTAAATAATAACTACCAAGCGCAGCATAATCCCACTTGTACAAACTCTTATATGAATATAGCATATCTCACTTGTACATTCATTCTGTATTATTTGAATAATTGATATGTGACATGGGGGAAATTAATAGCCCTGGTTCATATGAAACATACAACTTCCAGTCCATTAAGCTAAATGGAATAAATAATTCAGTCTACAGAAATTCCTTAGCAACAAGGAAGGTGTGTAAGAATTTCTCACTTGATATAGTGAGAGAGCAAGAACTATCCTGCAATTTTACCATCAATAATTTCCTGTTTTTAAATAATTCATTATTTTTTTAAAATATTGAAATCTTCCTTCTCAGTGATAGAAAAAAAGAAAAGTGCTTTGAATATAATAAATATATGTATCAAAAGAATGCTATCCCCAACTGGTACATTATTATGGACAACTTGTATCAAAGAAATTGTACTATGGATGTGATATGCATTTATGATTTGGATATTAATATTCAATAGTTGCATTGGGGATTGGCAACTCTACATATAATGTAAAGTATGAGTTCTGAGGAAATGATCACATACTAATGCAATAAAGTTCTAGCACTGTTAGTATACCTGAGACAAAATTACTTAGAGGAAATGTAAATCCTTGGAGGCTAAAAAGCAATATGCTGATTGTGAAAACCCTCATAGCTAGCTCTCACTGGTATTACATTTTACCATAGATTTATAATTTTACACTATTAAGCCTACTTGTAGACTTCAAGAACTATCGCTATACTTACACTATTCCTCTATCCTGACATTTTCACTTCATGAATTTATGCTCCTAATTTTACACATAATAGTACCCTGTACACTGGCTTGAAATCCACATGTGAACAGTTGCGTCCTGTGTGTAATGTTGTGGAATGTTGATAAAGTTTAATCACTAAACAAACAACTCACCAACTACAACAAAATTTATGAAAAATGTTTGTCTAGAGGTACGTCATCTAATCTGAAGGATTGAACTGTTTCCAGCAAACGTCTTCAACACCTACTAAACCTGCACTTAGCTACGACTGGAACATTTTTAAAATACTTTTTGGTTTAGATATAATGACTCACTTATCATACACCTTGAACAGGATTCAATTACCTGTGGGTCAATATATTTGTGCAGCTGTACACAAAATAAGGTATGATAACTCCAGTCAAATTGACCTTTGGGCCTGCAACCTAAAATCAGCACACTCGACACAATTACATTTTTCAACTTGTTACTATACTAAATCATCCTCCAACTAACATAATGTAATGTTTAATTATTGCCATTTTAACACTTTTCAATAAATGTATTCTTGATTGTCTGAATGGAAAAATAATACTCTAGTTTGAGCAGTGCAGATTTACAAATGTGAAATATGAAAACTGGTGAAAAGTTACAGGCTTTATAGCTGCTGGCACTTTTCAGAGAAGTCATTCCCAACTAATTCAACCACAGCACAGACTGAAGACTGAAATGCTTTGAAAAAATGGTTTTATTTGTCAATGAAAATGAAATCTACATATGCTGATATGACATGATACACAAAGTAGAAACACAGGGTACGATAGTACAGCTGATGTGAAAACAATTTGATACTAATGGATTAGAATCGTAGGTAGACCCAAATTGTACCCAGTGGTGTAGACAATACTAACTAGGCTCATTGATGACAATAAAACCAGTTAATTTATCACCAGTGGTGCAGCATAACACTTAGATTGAACTCAATTTGCTGGTAATGCAATCATTATGTAAACCACTGGGGAACAATATCTAATATATATTGTGATTGCTGAATGACAATCTTGTCTGAGGTCTCAAATAAATTAACATCAGGTGTAAGTTATAGTCAGACACTAGATGTTTATGGTACATTGATAGGATACGATACTCCATGTTATAACGCCTCAACCTCTAGATCTTCCAAGGAATGGGTTACGTATTCTTGACACATCTCAGGGTAGATGTATTACAAACACAAATGATGTCTCAATAATATAACTTCAACCCCTGCCCCCCACCCTCCTCCCACCCCCACCCCCCACGTATCAGTACTGTTAGGATCAACTCCCCCCCCCCCTGTATTAGTACAGAAATACAAACTGTCTACTCAATAGTAAGAGTTTATAATCAACATTTTTAAATATTGAGGAATGTGTGTAGAGATCTTTTAAAATTATACAAAAGACTTGATTATTGCCGGAAATGTTGAATAATACTTGTTTCACGATATGTAAGACATGAAGTGCATACATGTGACCCGAGGTCATTCTCACTAACTTGACAGTTTTGTACTTTTTAATTTCTGGAGTTTGAGCATCAGAGCAGGTCAAAGGTCAAAGGTCAAAGGGAAGGAATACACAGAAGTGGCTTATATATGATCAATCACTGGGACATGCATAAAATGGAATTTGGTTACATTGGTGGAATAATATACTAGTACAACCAAGCTTAGCTGACAGTGAATAATAGATCAAGCCCTGTTGGAAAGTGCATTTTTAACAAGAACACAGATTGATGTCTCTATTGTATTTTGACCCATTGCTACTCTGCTACCAGACGAACGGTGTAAAAGTCATTTCACAAATGCAATATGCTTGGGTGTGGTACCTTAGTAAAGAATACAACTCGTGTCAAGTAATTCCACAATATATGTGACCTTTCAAGCTGAGGAGTTCTTTTATTTGTGTGGGGCAAACAAAAGCTAGTACGAGTGTTACATGGAAGTTTGTAAGATGAATTTAGTTACTGTCACTCTAATCCCATTTTGTGTTCCCTCTTGTATGGAGACCTACTTAAAATAGCTGCAACTAAAAGGCTTATTTGGTAAATAAAGACCTGACCATTTAATACTCGTACTGTGAACATTTTACATGTTAATAAGCCTTCTCATTTAACCCTTAGTGCTGATGGTTTGCAAAAACATAAAAAAGAGATCAATTTTTTTAATCATAGGTGTTAGTATTTATTTTGTCAAATTTCAGGTCTGGACCTAAAACTATGTCCTAGAGGTCAGGTCATAACTGTGGGTTGTATACACAGGAGGTCAATCACCTGGGAATCATAGATGCTATTACGGTCAGATAGATCAAAACTAAGTCGCCAAAGACATAGAAAATCCAGAAAGATTTGCCATCAGTTTTAGCTAGTGTGGCTTTTACATAAATATGGATTAAATTACGGAATACTTAAATACAGAATGTTTGGAGGAAGTCAAAATGAATCATATTTGAAATGACCAGATAATGGTTTTTAGCTCAAAGAGGGACGACTCCATTGTGGCAAAATATAAATTCATAATTTTCTGTGTACAGATAACAATTTTAAGTTCAAAACAAGAACAATTCCACTGTGACATAATTCATAAATTTCTCTAACAGTTTCGTGCACAACAAGGTTACTTAATTGTGATGAAATGCAATTCATAATTTTGTCTGTTACGAGATGACTCTCTCATTTAAATGATGGGTTACCCCATTGTGAAGCAGTTTATCATTTTGTTATCGAAAGTCAGCCATGTAGCGATGATGATGATGACTAAGACAGTCTGCAGGGTGTACTAATACAGCATACACTTTGCTTCTTGTCTTGTTATTTCTGGCTCAGTGGAGACAGTTACAAATGATCTCTGTGTCTCTGCAAAATATAGATTCTCTATCTGAGTTTATATGATGACTCATGTTAATCTCATCCCTTCCTTCTAGCAACTGGCTGAACAACATTGCGATATTATTGACATCAACTATGTTTTGCTGTGTTTGGCAGAGTGAAATATGATGGTCATATAAGAGAGATAGTGACTAGGAGATTTAGGTTATGACTAAACTGGTCTCTGAATCACAGCTATACCTGGCTGGAAGGAAAAAAAACTATTTGGAGTAACATAATTCTAACCTGCACTGAGTGAATTTTGAAGTGCTGGACACTGTAAAACAGGATAAAACACAGTTTGATTCCCAAAATACAAGCTGTAAGTCAATGATTAGGTTTACAAATTCACACAGACATCAATATTTGCCTTCATTATTTTGCTATTAGGGCCTTAATACTGTATATTATTCAAGGCATGAGTCTTAGTATTTCTCTTTTTATGAAAATGTGTTTGCTGTTCACTTTCTATCAAAAACCAACAAGTTATCCTGCTAGAATCTTGTATTTCCAGCATATAGAGAAGAATCACAATGATTTAAAATTTGTGTAAAAAGTTACAGTAATGTACTTAGATTGTTGAAAATAAATGTGTTCATTTAACTTTAACTTCTCTGTAGTCTTAATAATTAAATAATAGTATTAATGTTATAGAACTGATGACATGGACTGGAGTTGTTGAAAAACAGTAACAACCATGAATAAAATTCTTTCATTTTCATTTTAAACCTTTAGAGTACACTTTTAGTTTTTTGTAGTATCATGGGAGTGTGAAAAAAGAATACTGGAATGGAAATACAACAAACTGCATATCTCATATTTCAAAACATCTCTCATTCCGTACAAAATTATAATATTGTCTTTGGAAATCTGATCGTTCCCCAACCCAAAATGAATGTCGGAGATTTATGGCACATTATGGAATGTACAAGACACATGGATGAGAAATGAGAAAATGTTCGACAGCCATGGTGAGGAAAACCACAACGATAGCTTAGCTTTATCATTGAAAAAATAATTTTAGACTATCAAAAAACGGTACATAATTCATTTTTTAAAAATTGCCTAGGGTGTGGTCAAAATAGTCTCACTATTTTTAAATGGGAATTATTCAGGAGACAGCCATTGCAGTAAAAAAAAATGGAAAACTCGTCGATAAGTGGTTCTATTCAACCAGCTGTCCATATTCAGTACATGTTATCTGTTGTTATATCATCTATTTTAATAAATACAAGGAAATAAATTGTTATTTTTCAAAAAAAAGATTCATCAAATTTCAAAGTTAATCTTTTATATTACAATGAGTTGATAATTGTTGTGTACTTTTGCTAACATTTATAAACACAGTTACTATCAGAGTTCTAACCATTACTTGGTATTTCTATGATATCGTACATCCTTTCCCCTTCTTTTTCTTTTTGCCTTTTTTCTGCAACCTACTACTGCTCTGCGTAGGTAGGGACGCCGTCGTGCCGTACACGCTGCTTCTGTCTACGTACATTAGTTTGACCCCAGGTCGTCTAGGGGCTTGTCGGAAGAAATCATCATCATCTGATGACGAGGAGGAAGACGTCGATGCTGATCTGTCATGTCCATGTAAGAATTTGCCGACAACATTGTCCTCCAAGCGTAGTTCAGATGTTGTTTTCCTTCCCTCCATTGACTGACCAACATCATACTTGCCTTCCCGAAAATAGATTTCTGGTCTGGAATTTCTCCCTCTGGGAAAGGTATCCGGTTGTCCCGGATCAGACTTCTGCCTCCTAGGATGTCGATTTGTGATTGGATCATAGTCTGGTGGTCTCTCATGTCTGTGTTGTTGTGATGATCTTGAACCACCGATCGTATTTGTTTTTGTGCCATAGTCACTAGGCCTAGCAGCATATGAATGTCTTGAACGATGTGGATCAAAACGCTGTGCAAATGGATCCACTTTGTGATCAAAATGAACATTCAAACTTCGAGTTGAGCCATTTCTTTTCCTGCTTATTGGTGCTAAATTGCTCTTTTTCTTCTCCTCTCCATCTTTGCGTAAATCAGGCAGTGAATATCGTGACAACGTATGATGATGCGCTCGACGACTTGGCGTCCTTTCTGTTTCCATGGATACTGGAGGCAAGCTATCCAGGTTAATATCACCCAAATTGATTGGGTTTCTGTTTCTACTTTGGGAAGGCAACTCTGTCACACTAGTAGGGTGACGGTTTGTACTTGAAGTTGGTAGCTCTGACATATTGGATGCGTACGTTGCTACAACTGTTTCAGATTGCAACAATTCAGTTGATTGTCTGTCCTGTTGTTGTTGTTGTTGTTCACCTCGACTACATGACCCAGAACAATAGATGAGTCCATGCTTTGGTAAGAACGGTTTACCAAGCAATGATTTACCACATGTATTACAAGAGAAGCATTTGTCTGTGGCATGCCAGTGTTGACCTTCATGCGTCATCTGTCCCTGGTCCACTCCTATTGGTTCACCACAGCCGTCACAATACTGGGCAAACATACTCTCAAAGCATCTACAACAATATGGCCTTCCTTCTCTCATTATGTAGCGTTTGCCGCCTAACTGTTCATCACATTCAAAACAACTGAAATGCTTCATATGCCAGCTTCGGCTCTCTGCCTCCGTGCACTCATCAGCAAAGATTATCTGTCAAGTAAAGAACAACACAATAAGTCATTGGACTTTACATTCCAATCTAACAATGTAGACACATGGAACAATATAGCAATAAAATTATTGAAATGTGACGTGACAGTTAGACAACAAAGTCTGTGTTACTTCTCTTGCAAGTAACTGAAAAGCTTTCATACACATACTACATACACAACTACCTGTACTATGCAAGAATATTCAAGAGTTTGACTTCATAGTTACGAGTATTCATAAAAATATCACCACACAAATTAGGAAATCAACTCCCATGCAGCAGTATTACCCAGTTGAAATGTTCGCAAAAAGTTCAAATTACATTTCCACAATTTCTTTGATTCTTAATAAAGATGTTTCTTCATAACCTGTATTTTCTTGTCTCTTAAACAATTTCAAGAGATGAGGAGTATATTAAAATAACTGTAAAATAACAGAGAATTGTCTTACATAATGTTATTCTTCATAAGTTAACATTGTAATTCAAGCATACACATACCAATCATGATATGTTTACATCAGTATGAAGTATCATTTTATACGACACAAATTATATACAGAATATTACCTCTGAACTGTTTGTACATAGGATATCATAATAGTTATCACAGTAGCCGTGTATATCAATCGATAGCTAGCAAGTACCATCAAAGTCACATAGCTGTCCTCCTATGTCGTTGATTTGACCTACCTCATCACATGCTGCACATCTTGGTTTCATAGTTTCAGCGTGATGTCTACCACAATACACCTTGCCATCCTTCCAGAAGTAGATGAGATCTACCAGTAGTTCAGTACAAACACAACATACAAAACAGGCTGGATGCCAACATACATTGTGACCAGCTCTAGATGCAAATACCGCAACATTGCCACCATCTAAGTTAGACCCACACTGTCAACAAGAAGAAAAAAACATGCATGTATATGTTAGTTCTATACATTTTGGAGCAACAAATATTCATCCATATATATATATATATATATATATATATATATTACCTGAAAATTATGAATTTAAAATGATTTCTTTCTGAATAGTTTTGTTTCTTATACCTCACAAACGATTTCACAACATCCAACATTCTAAAATTTACTGGGTTGAAAAAAGGTCACTTCAAACTCAACAGGGTACAAATGTGTGGGTTGGAATAAGACTTCAGAAACACAACTCTGTTGTGTGACATGACTATATATATGACAAGACTCTCTACATGCTCATATATGTTGCAATCCACAGTTACAAGGTTACACTTGTAAACTCAATAACAACAGAACATCAAGAGTGACACCCACATGTTGTGGTAAAGACTGGTTGGTCCATATTGGTTTGTTATGGAATGAAAGTATGGCAACTACCGGGTATATATTTTGTTTTGTAAGGACAATTTCTAAGTATGTAAAATTTACATAAGTTCCCCAGATATTTTACCAGTGTTGCTAACCAACATTATACAAGGTATGGCAATCTATGCAATGAAAGTTTGACCAGATTTCTCCCCTCTGTTACTGGGGATCGAAAGAAAACTTAACCCAACCAAATACACTGATACAGTGTAGGCAAGCCACAATGTATTAACCATAGTGTATACTTTGTATACAGACAAATTTTATGTACCTCAACAATGAAACCACAATTGTGTCAATAATTATTATTGATTGTAGTAGCACCCTTTTGAGTTTCTTACGTCTTTAGTGTTAGCCAAATAAGAGTAACACGAGGCAATAAATTTCACCTCTTAGATAATTGTGGTTGATTGGTAACAGGCACCATTCTGTGTTACGGGTTTTCATCATTCCAGTCGATGTAATGGTAACCATGAACTGTCACATGACAAATACTTTCCTTGAAGACTGAATGTGATAAAAATATCACTTTCAAGTTTATAATCGTCCAGTAATTATTTCAGGAGTTAAATTTATTGCCTAATAAAATGGTGTCTGGTTAACATCAAAGACATAGTAAAGTCAATAGGGTGCATTCTATAATCAGCAATAATAACTCACCCAACTGTGCTTTCTTTGTTTATGAAGACATTAAAATTGCTTATGCTGAATATACATCATGGTTGCCATTTTAACATACTTGGTATTGCAATAACTAAAGAAAAAGTAAACCTAATACATGTACTTTGTATAACATGTGTATTTACATATTTTATTATTCATACATAATTAAATATGAATAAACTATAACACAGAACAGTATACACTGTCTAATTCTTACTCTGGCAATTGAGATCTTAGTTTACTAGGACAGACACAAAATAAAATAGAGTTGTGGCATGTTGATTTACGGTATTGACTAGACATCGATGGTTTCACTGTATTCACAGCAGGGCGACATTTCTGGTAACATCCATGTGTACACTACACTACAGTGTAGTGACTTCCAATGTTTAAGTTTTTGTTAATGTCTATCTTAGTTAAGTGAGACCTCAAGTGCCAGAGTAGTAGTACTTGCTTGATATTTATCATCTACAACACTTGAACAACAAGAATTAAGTAGTTACTTACGTTTACATGATAACATACAGTTCCCGTCACTGTTATTGGTATAGTGCGTACTGTTCCTCTACCCAATGCTTCTCGTTTTCTTTGCTGGCTAAATTGCCGTAGTTCACGTTTTTCTTCATCACTAAGTCCATTGCAGTAACGTACTTCATTATCATGGGGTGGTAACTGCTGTAATAATGACTTGATACGGTATTTCTCTCCTTCACTGTTGACATAGGGGATTTTTTCCTCTGGTAGAGCTGTAAAGTACTGGTGAACCTATAAAAGAGAATGTTTTAATTTAACATTAAAATGTAGACAGTTGTCTTGCAGGGCTACAGAAAAAGTTATTTAAGTTATTAATCCTATGTAATCCACATGATGCCACAGATGAAATATCATTAATGTCGGAACCCTAGATTGCATCCCTGGCCTTACTTGATTACCACAGATGTTAGAAAATAATGTGTCTTTACTTATTCCTACCATAAGATACACCCAGTAGCATTATTAGACTAACTGCTGCCGATTGATACTTGGGGAAAACACTCATGGGGGGGGGGGGGGGGGGGGAAACTTTGAAAGTCGCACTTTGATCTTAACTTGATTTGAAAATACTAGTATGCTTACAAGGAAGTGATGACAATGAAATGTTGGCACTATTAAATCATGATTGGAAAAGATGCATGCATTTTATGATATGCGTGATGTATCTACTATCTGTGATCATTTCAGAATGAATGTTGTTCAATACCAAGAAATAATCATGTACTAGAATGAATTACAGTCTTAGAACAGTTGCCATGACAACAAACTATCAAGAGTGAAAGTGATGATTGGAAAGGACAAGTGCTTGACAGGGTTCTGACCTTTAACCTCTCAGACAAGGCAGGTCACAAAATCAACGTGTGGCGTCTGTAAATTAGTGGGAAATGTTATAAGTTGACTTGTTAGTCACAGTTCACACTCTCACCATTGTATGTGGCCTTGCATAAAAAACCTACCGATTTTCTATCGTACAACAAGATATTCCAAGTTTATGGCAGATAATTAACATTCTTTGAAAGAGTAGAATACTTGTAGCTACAAATGTATGGGTTAGGAGACAGTAAGTAGTTAGAATAAATGTCTAACACTGTTTTCAGAATGTCTGTTGGTGCCAATATTAGAGCCAAACTGGCCCCTAAATCATACTATGATCCTAGTGTTTCTTTGCTAATGCTAGTACTTTCAGTTTGACAGACACTGTCATGTGGACTTTAGGGAAAAATGCCGCAATAAATACAATCTAACAACAGAGACTTTGAATATCTGCTTCATACTACTACTCTTAGAACTGTGCAGTATATCAGTTAAAGATCCCACTATACACTGTCTAGCAATCGTTGAATCACAGCGTTTTTTTAATAGGCTGTCGCTATAGTTTATATCACTGCTAGATTGTATTTGATGTTACACATTAAATTTTACAGACAGCACTTCTGGTTTTTGCCAGTAGCTGACACATTATGTATATTGATTGAATGTTGAAGACAACACTCAATATAGGTTTTTATACCGCAATCATTAATTCTCTCCATCACGCGTTAATCAAGTGTCTGTCTCACATTTTGAAGCACGTCCTTACCATATGGACAACATATAAAATATGTTAGCTACAGGCATTGTTCTTGAGTGAAGAATTCATCAAAACAGTCTTACATAAACTCGTAATTTTCACATTTTTTTCTTTTGATGTGGTATCAAATGTGCAGTACTATTTTTTTTTTGAAGAATAAAGATCATGGTACCGATGTCAATATGATATGGTATACACTGGTGTTGAGTGTTCTTGTACAATATTTTTAGAAGAAACACATTTGATAAATAGCTTTCACATCCCAACTGGTGTATACAGACAAAATTCAGCAAACCATAGCATTTGAATTAAAACGAAGAAATTTTGGTCACATAAACAGTGACCAATTTCACTAAGTAAGTATTTGCCAAGCGCAGCGATACGAATACTACTAATATATCATCATATACATTTCATTCAGGCGCCATCATCTTCCACCACAAATGACCTTATACAATAGAATAAGCAGACAATCACAATATTAATATGATTAGTGGCCATTGACAGATATGTCTGCCATCATTATATATAAATGACACTGTAAATCCAAGACGTGTCTGTCTAACAGTCACAGCAAAGAACACACCTTGGATCGGTTGATACAGACTGACCCCACCCTGTGTAAGGTCAATGAACATACTACTGTTACTGTTACAAACTTGTTTAATTCCTTTGCATCCTGTGACTGATAGTGTTATCCTTGAGAACTCTTCAAATGAACCGTCTACAATAGAATTAAACCACTTGGTTTTGTTCCGCAGACAATTTGAAGCTTCACACACCATAGCTTTATTTCCTGGTGACATCATACACTAAAAAATGTCACGTTTTAAAGTCAAACTTGTTTCTTAGATGAAACAATGTTAATGAAGTATATATCTTGGAAACCACATTCTTTGGATTGTTACATATGTCATTCATTGTAAAGTCAAACTAATGTTGTAGGGGTGGTTTGGTTGTTGTTGTTTTTTTGCATTATTCATGGAAAAACTGTCAAAGAATTAATGGGACAATTAACCTCTCTTGCTTGATGCATTCTCAGGTTTTTTCCTTTTTATTGACATTTAAAATTGTGTTTGCTATTTAAATTTATCATCTTCATTTGAGTATTCTTTCTACAAAATACAATGAAGCACTGCAGCTAAATCATAAATACTAGATTTCTAAAAATTTACATTTTGGGATCATTTACACAGGCAAGATATTTCTTTCTAATTTGAATATCACCTTTCTGCAAGCCTTAGGATCAAGCACCATTTGGAGACAAATGTAGGTCTTTCCAAGGTCTTGTTAAAGTAGAGTTTAGCCACCAAGCTACCTTCTGCTAAACAGAATATGTCCACAGAGGATACGAAAGGTGTGTGCCTGTTAAAAAAATCATCTAGAGAAGAGTTACTTTACCTGTTCTGCCTTCAGTCCCGGAGGAACCCATGTATATTCTTCTAAGGCACATCCACTATCATCGTCAGATGCTGAGTTCCGTTGGAATTCCCCATACATCATTTTATTAACTGTCTTCTCCTGTCGACTTCCTAGTATTCCGTGATCTTCGCGGGGACACTTGCAATGCCGGCAGATTTTCCTGTGAAGAGCCAGGCGGATTATGATGAGACATTGTGTATGACAGGTAATATAACTTGTATGACAGGGATTTATGACTCTTCGACTACACATATTACACTAGTTAAGATATTAATGAGATGGCTGGAGACATCTTCTACAACAAGTAAATCATCCCTGAATAATCAATATTTATGCTCTACATCGATGTTACATAACTGACTACCTCATTCAGAGGACACTCAAATTTTGTAGCTGACATTTCTAACAACTTCAAACTGGAAACTAAAATTTTGTGGCTGTTTTTTGCGTATTTTCACAACAATAAACCCAATAACTTGTAGATATAACATATTTCAATTCTGTAAAATACCATGCTGACTACGATATATCTTAAATATAAACTAAAACGAGAATTGGAAGCATCACTACAAAGACAACTGAAACTTGTCCACATCAGTTCTGTTTTGACGTCACTCTTTACAGGCTTTTTAACTGCCAGTCAGTATATCTGTTGCTAAGCAACAATATCATAGACATATCATATCAAGAACACATGTTCAAATCCAGATCAATACAAAGACAAACAGAATTGTCATTCATTACCACCTGAATCAAATAATACTTTAAACACATTTTGTTGTTTGAAAAAAACAGTGTTGTCAACATCACATTGTTTATTTCATTCCCAGCCGCACTGCAGGTGAATACAACACACCTTAGTGTTCCAACATTTGTGACTTGTCCATTTGTAGAATTCTGGCTGTCATTTTATTCTGCCTTTAATAGCCACACTACACAGGTACAAGTAATCATCTACTTGTTCATTAAAATACCACAGGTAGACTGCATGGAGTGGCAGAGAAAATCAGTAAACATATGCAAATCAACCATGTGACCCTGACAGCCAAGTGACATTCTGACCTGAATTTACCCTAGGTAGAATAGAACTGCAGTGAAATACAACCTACGTAATAATGCTAAATACATGTACAGCAGGCAGTCTTAACTATATAGGCACTATCTGTAGTTTATCCCAGCACTCTGGTCTCATCTCATCAATTATTACCATATGGTAGGCCTAATCTAAGGTCTACTGCAGTGCCTTCATGATTCTAACATCACAAACATCGATGTATGAACAGTTTACAGCGTTAAAATAAACACATTTCAACAGCGGAATGGAAACACAGGAACAATATTATAAATGCCATAATGCTAATAAATACATCTATCCCCTTCTTAACAAGGAGCTAAATTTCATTCCAGTGTAGTCAAGGAAAATGAAAATTCCTAAACTACAATTTCTCGGAGCTAAAATTTCACTCAGTAGTATTGTTGAAGAAATTTTTGTTTTCATTGACTACACCTCAAATATTATCTATCAGCATAATCATCACAAATATGAAGTGAAAAATTGCATTTTAAAAAAACGCACTCTTTAATTCGGTTTTAGTATTTCAATTTTATAAAGAAAGCCACAACAATAAGTTAATTTGTATTTACTATGATAGTAACTAAAAACAGAATATGGAAGACTACAATTACAACGTATTTATTTATTCATCTATAATAACGCTGAACCTGCCCTATTTCTATGGATACCATCATATTAATAATAATGCCAAAATTAACAAGGCTTTTATAACCCCAGCTGTCACATCTGGTGGTTATTTCCATTTCAGTTCATTGTATATGTATCTGTGTTAATTCTCCTTCCATCAACTGAGGTCAAAAATGTCTCGGCTTCTGTCGTGTCAAGTCCTGTCCCGTCATGTCATGTCACTTGTTTTCACCCATATATACACATAATGTTGATATCATGAAATCGACACTTTGGAATGTGCTGGTAGCTAAGCTCTCTCTCTGATATGTATCTTATTGTATGTGTAATTAGTAAAGGAATCTCTGGACTTCAAACGTACAAACGTTTTCAATAAATCAACCTAAAACGCTTCAGATACTTCGGAGTGATGATGATGTATCATTTTTCATTTCACGTGTTTGAAAAACATAACAATACTATGTAATTATGTGAAAGTAGACTTTATTTTTCTATGATTATATTAATATGACTCTGTTCATATTTCATGATAAAACTTAACTATTTCATATACGTTTAATTTCAAACGTGAGCCATCGTTAATCACTCTGTCCATGGTAGTGAATGTATCAATTTTCTAGTTGTGTATTTTATGTTCACTATCTGTGCTGTGATGAATGGTTGGTAACCTTGTGGTACAACCATACAATGCAGTTATGGATGCAGGGAGTCCGTGGTATGACCTTGCTAAACTAGGCTACATCAGTATACACGTAATCAATCACACAGAACACAAAGGCAGTGACAGGAAGCAAGCAAGGTCCACACTAGCAACAAACATGACGCCTAAAACTGTACATACCAGCTAACACCTGGACAACAAAATAGCAACCACCATGTCTGTCATTCATGTCTACTGACTCAATTAAATTGGGGAATTACTATCACTGAAATTAAGGCTTTTAGAGAATAACAGCTGATAATTTAATGATTGAAATTACTACACAACTGCTAGTCACAAGACAATAAAAAACATACAATCTACAATTTCTATTTTAATTCCATCATACATGTAGTCTGTACGATACAGACATTCATTCCACGCTATCAGCCAGCATGGTGATGTAATGGAATTTGAAAAGAAAAAACATCAATTTTTTCCCCCTACATTCTCCTGGTACAAAAAAGAGTGGTAACAAGGTACACATTTGTACCAGCCAGCCTCATAAACAGCTTAATTGGGGTGCTTTGATGAGTATGCTGTACTGCATGAATGAACAATGAAATAGAGTGGGGGCCACAGGTCTGGTGTCATTTATTGTGCAAAGCACTATGTATAGACCACTAGAATCTACCACTGTACAATAGTGTGTGGCAAATGGTACAGCTTGAGTATGCTAAACAATACCGACACTGATACCCCACATCTTTTTAAACCTGCTTTCAAACTCACTCTCTTATCAAACCTTTCAATTCAAACCACACATACACACAAGAAAACTAATCGTTCTGATCAAATCACTCAGAAGTTTTCCTTACAAATCTTTCAAATCCAATCACTCACAGTTCGATTACAGGCCTGCTAAGTCTCCGGTGACCTGAATCGATCAGCACACCACATTACCCACCATGCCAACTATTTAGATACACAGATGGTGATGACATCAGACTGACTCTGACTAGCTTTTACCCTGTACTACTTGTATAAATGATATTTACATGACTTTCTGCTGTCTGTTCAATTATCGGCTCCCCTAGGAGTTATACCAATGGATTATGCATTGGTTACTGCCTACCAAAGTTTGATCAAAACCCACTAATCATGGTGATTTTATTGCTCAAATTACTCATTTCTAGTAGATTTATAGCTGTTGGCAGATTATCCAGGGAGCAAACTTAAAATCACTGCTCAAATTGATCATTTTATGATGGTAAATAGTTGAAAGACACAGCACTGCTGAATTATACAAGAGGCCTTCAAATCACTGATCTTAGGTGAACAATTTGATTATTTTAATCCTGGAGATTTATAACAGATTTGAAGAGATTGATCACTCCCTGCACTCTAATATAAAACTCTCATTGTATTTAGATTACTACTGACAGCCATTAATCATCTATGCCATTGTCATCTGAACTGACTTATATCATTGTACACATTTCTCTCTGTATGGAAATACGGATTATGATTTATAGGTATGGATGTATGTACTGTGTGTGAAAATGTGTGTTTGTACATATGTATGTATGTATGTATGTATGTATGTATGTATGTATGTATGTATGTATGTGTGTGCATCATGTGTACGTACGTACGTACTTACTTATGTACATGTATGCACATACTGGCATGAATCTCTTTCCAAGTATAAGTTTGTACAACACAGCTTGCATTTAGACGTACTCTGTTATAAAATGAAAGTTTCAACTTTTTCACATACAAATTGATATTCTCAGTAAAATCCACTACGAGACGGTGGAAAGAGAAATATTTCTGTGTTCTATACTGACTTGGTACAACAAAATTGTATAAATGATACTGTTTTTGAAACTTTGACTAAACACTACAATGTACATAGGGTACATTCAGTGTTGATATGAAATGTTAACATGCACACACTGACACAACAACTTTCATGACGTGTGTGACATCACTCTAGATATAAACACCCACTTAGTAACCTAAAGTTGAAAGGTGTATGACATGGTACAAAATTGACACGTTATATAGCACTACTTTCAATCCAAGCGTAATCTGTGTTGACAGTTAGTAGATTTGTCTATGAATGCTATTACAGATTGTTGGCACTTCATCTATATGGACAGTACAGTTACAACATTTCATACATCATACATACGCTGTGTTTGTGGTAAATCAGCCTTCCATAGGGGAATCAATGCACAGCATCTCTGACTCTAATGATTTCAAGTCCCTTCCCATACCTTTCACAATTTGCACAAATCCTGAAAAGCTCTACACTTGAGCTCCCTTCTCGCCTGAAAATTGCACGGTATTAAAAGCGAACATAAATTCATATTAGAGAGACTTAGTATTGAGCACCTATTTCACAAAGCTTAGAGTATACTTACTATAGGTGAATATAAAAAAAAAAGATATTAGAGAAGGGCTAACATTTCAGCGAGAGCTTACACTCTCTACACAAATAAAGTACACATGTATGTATTATAAAGGGTAGAATGTAGGAGATCAAGGCATGTTGATAAACCAGCCAACAATACAATACAAGTCATGTTTCTGTCTACTTGAATTTCTATTTATTCTGGTCAATCTGTATAATGCAAGATTTGTAATTTGAATAGCTTTTACTTGGTGGGTCTCCTTGGTCTTACAAAGCTTTATATTATAATACAGGTAGAGTGATCTGTTGAGAATTCTACCTCTGTAAAGAATATGTCTGGTAAAGACAGTGGTATTGACATGAGGTACTTAGCTGAAAGTCAAGGTTACTCCATGAGTCAATACTGTGCATGGACATACTATTACTGATATTTGATGCATGTGGCTAGACTTCATAGACCTTTGCATTGTCTATCATTTTTACATTTTGGTATTTTTGTAAAGTATGAAACCATTGCACAATTCCATGACGCCATCCCAGTTTCTCACATTACTGCCATCTTATCAGTGAAGCTAGAACAAGAGGATCACATTCTTATGTTCAGGACCACCACCTTTTTTCTATAGCACTGCCAGTCAACTATTTTATCACCTAAAGTCATGGGTCTGTTTAAATACCACAGAGAATCATTCAAGAACAAACAGCTACACTTTTATTGGCAGCATACATAGACAGGTCTAGGTTCTGAAGCACTGTGAGATTCCTCAATTTGAATTTCTCATACCAATCGCAATATGTGTATGCAAATTACAGAGGTCATACAACTTACATTGTACAAGGGGTCATGACAGTGGTGTATATAATCAGCAGATTTGGTAAACATCTTCTGTGTATAGTACAGAACTCTCTGTCAACCCAAATAACAAATATTCAATGTAATATTTTCCAAGTCAAAAGGTACTGTATCTGCCTCGATTAAGTGTCACTTGGGGGGGGGGGGGGGACATAAGGCTGAAAATCTTTCATGCAAATACTGAGGGTGTATCTGTTGCATGCACTTCAATTGCTGATTAGTTGAATATCCCCATGTGTACACCTTTTACCACCTGTTTAACATCCCAGGTGTATTTCACACCATCTGTCTACATATGTTTGTTATATATTCCATATTAGTAAAGTATACATGCGTACTAATTGTCACATCACTGTCAGTGTCACCCTAAACTTGATTTTTGAAACTTCTGCATAGAACCCTGAAGATGTTGTGTTGATATAGTTATATGTGTGCCAAGAAATGTTTGTTATTCTCTTCACCAAGGGATATCCATGGCCTGAGTTTAAACTGTCTGGTGTTGTTCAGTTATGACTCAATGTTCTTAAGCCTGCCTGCATCAGACTATTATGAATTCAGCAGTGTAAAATGTGCTTATCTGTAATAGAGCCTGATTGGGTATATATCACATTTGGAAAACTGAGAACAATGAAGTTGACCACAGAGCACCGAATTCTCTAATTAACATCAACTCTAATTTCATATTTCCAGGAAATAATATAACTATATATCATTACGACCTGACTGGAAATTTAATTTACAGACCAGGGTGGAAATTAAATAGCCTTGCTGAAATGATATACTCTCGTAAAATTGACGTTAAATCAACCAAACTGAATGTGTTCATGCCTAACTGAATGGCAGTCACTGAGTCACTGTATGCAATATGACAAAACATCAGATACAGATTTCTGGACAATGTTGGCAAAATAAAGAGAATTGCTCTCCAAGAATATTTGTATTATACATTCAACACAGAGGCAGAACAATTCCTAAATTATCTAAATTGACAAATATTAGAAAGAATGGACTAAATTGGATCCTGATGGTCTGTCTAAACAGTCAAAGTCAACCCTTGACAAAGAGGGAGCCACAGTATACCATCAGAATCAACAGCATTATTATTGAAAAAAACTAGAAATTCTTGACCTATGAAGGTTTTATTAGAGAGAGAGAGGGGGGGGGGGAGGATGTCATTGTAATTTGTATGGAATAGGAACTAGAATACATAGTTGTGTTCAAACGAGTTGTTTGAGAATATCCACACGTCTTATGTGTATAATATTGCCTTTAGCTACACATTTTCAATACAAGTCTCGGTTTTAATTGCTTTAAGCCGTAAATACAATATCTTCATTACTAGGAGTGTTTTCACCAATTTACATATTTAATTCACTTTAATTAATCAATTATTGTATCTGGGAACACATCTGTTGTGGTAATACAGTCAATATTCTTAAGCTATTAATCATACATGTCAATTTTGATGCACTAATTACTTGTGTAATTAAGGATTAGATGATTTTGTAATTAATTGTGGTTTAATAATTACAAATCATGCAATCTGCACAATACATTTATCTTATTTGTGTAATTCACTATTTTGACTCTAACAGTGCAAAAATGATTGATACGTGGTCCAAATCTAATATATATATATATAGAAATGAAAAAGTGACCAATCACATGCCTTCTAACAAACATCATTGACAATCAACTGCATCCTTTGCAACAACTGCTGAGACTGGTTAGTCTGCTGTCTGGGCCCACAAACCAAGATATTATTGAAAGCTTGGGGGTATTTTCAGTTAATGTACATGTGCACTGTAGCATAGCATGTAAAGTGAATAGTTCTATCATCTACAATTCTACTGTTGTAAAGGCGCCAAAAGACCCTTTGGTGGTTCCTACAACTTTTATATTGGGCATGAAGAGAACAATCGTCTAGCACGTGAAAATAACTTGCCACATACTACACTCCTGTTTGAGTAGCAATTAGTCGTCTGTGTCTCTTCTTCTATACACTGTGATTTACTGAATGTAAAACAGCAAAGTGTTGAAGAAGATGACAGTATTAATTAAATCACTACAGGTTGGCTTTCCTTGTTGCTCAAATAATGACATTACATTTAACACAGTTAAGCTTGGGAACTGAAACAGATAGGGGAAAATGGGGTAAAACTGCCATACATGTTGCTTCCCACATACAATATTATAATTTTGGTGGAGATACCCTGCTAGAGGCTTGGGAGCGCAGGTAGATTTTACCTACTGGTCTTGCTGCCCCTGAACACTGATTTTGTAAGTCAGTCAGCATGCATACAATGTACTAGTATTACAACTTATATTTTGAAATAATAAGTGAACAAAAATGTAGTCTGCACATAGAAATCAACTGTGTTTAAATATTACCATGATAACTATGCAGTCCTTTGGCTGTAGAAAACCACCGAGGAAACTAGTACTCTACATGTTCAATGAAAATGTTAGAATCAGCTTAGTAGTAACATCAACAGAATCTACATGGAGTTCAAGGAGTTTTAAGATGACAAGAACAGCATCTCTGTAGTAGTAAGTAGTAGTAGTACACTGATCAACACTTGAAACCAAGGCTGAAACTATCACCAAATACTTCATTACGTATGTACATAGCAAACATAAGTCACAATCTGTGTTGATATGTTAATACCATGGTAACAATCACTGGAACAGCAATTTGATATCAACTTAGATGTATTTCCTGTTCAGGGCAGTGTTGTATGTGATGTGAAATATAAACACAAGAGTTCATATTTAAACAGTCCCTTCTGAGTGTTGATGGGAATTAATATGTACAGTTGGTATAGTGGAACAACAATTGGAATCTAAAGCATGGAGGTACATGAAGGTATCTTCAAACCCCATATAAACCAAACCTTGTGCACAAAAACACATTTCACTGTAGAGGTGGCAACTGTACTGATGTGTCAGTGATTTGATAAACAACTAGGAAATCTTACCATTTTTGTGAGCGAGTGGACGGGGTTAGGGGGTGACTGTGTTTCTAAGATGGACAACAATGTTTACCCACTTCCGGCCACTTTGCCGTCTTCCAATTAAAATGGTCAAAGGTGTACAGAATATAAGTTGATGCAGGCCAAAGGTATGTGACAATGGTTTGGGTCACCAAGCACAACATAAACCAACATTCTAACAATATGAAGTACAATTTCAACATCTTGTACATGTGGTTAATCCCCTTTGTATAGTCTACAAGACTATAACAGTGAGTTATAAGCTCTGACTTATTATATTCTAGGCCACACATATCCATGGTGTACTCCACAATACTTAGTTTCATTTGTAATCTGGTGAATGGACTTCTTACATTTCTATGAAATGTAAGACCTCGGAAAGGAGCAATAACAATGCTAGCAATGTGAACTTTTAACAAGCTACATAATCAAAACTGAAATGTACATCTCAGATATGTACATCACAATTTGTTCTACAAGCCAGATGATTGATTGAATTCATGAAATGACAACTATACATGCACATCTGATATCTTTGAATGCTCTAAACCACATATGAGATAACAACTTGCAGCCACTGTACACACTGGCTAATACTACTCACTTTACAGATCATACAGCTTGTAGTATCTTTCCAGAGACAGACTCGCATACATAGTTAATTCCAGTATGACTGGTTCACTGCACAATAATTAAATCAGGAAAGGGGGCATGTCTAGGTCTTATCTGATTAATACGGTTGATAAATTATTAAATATCATTCAAATTGTATAATGTGACATCAATCATTATTAATTAATTGAAACAAGGTATTCTAGTATGTACATGTATATTAATATTAATACTTCAAGGATTTCTCCACAACAATTTACATTAATAATTGATAACCAATATTTTTATATGATAAAGCCTAGCCTTGGAGAAATATTGTTGGCTTTGCTGCCTGAGGTTTATCCTGCCTTGTTACAAATTACAATGCAGAAAAATTGAATTTATATTGACTGTACAGAAAACTACTTTTTTATTATTCATTTCCCAAAGTAAATGTATCACTTTTATTTGATAGCGTTTACTCACTCAACAATGAAACTCATTATAAAGCTAAATCTTGGTGATGCTAAATCAAAAAAAGTTTTCCAAATACTAGCTTAATTTATTTTAATAAGTAATAGTGGTATTTGATCATGTGTTTGCTGGACACAGATAGGTCTTAGCTTTATCATGATAACATTAGTATTTGTCTACTTTTTAACTCCCAACAGAATGTGCATGGTTAATTTTCGCTATACCAGATATTACAGCAGTATTCTTGTACAAAAAAATAACTTCTCTTCCACACTGTACACAGCTAGGAGACTGTATAATTTGATACGGGATATTAACACATTTGTCCCACAGCTGGTTAAGCTTGAATTACCGACAATGAACTTGAGACTGACATGTTTGGGTGCAATATTGAAAGAATTGTTTATAGTTATAAAGAAGTTATGGGGTCAGTGATAAACTTTTCTCCCTTAAAATTGTGTGGGGTTACTAGTGTTAGTGACTTCAATGGCTGCTGACAACTGTACACAATCTTATCTAGAATTAATATAGCTTATTGTATGATTACCAAGGCACTGTTAGCAAAACAATGCTAACAAATCATTTGCACTTCCCACTATCTAAATAAATATTTTTTTTAAAGACAAAGTGATACAAGTAGATGGCTTGAAATGATTATCTCCATTCACCTCCATTTCACTATTTGTGATTACATCAACAATCAAAATTTTGTACTGACTAAACCTGATTTCATCTGTAAAATACATTTTTCAATTCCTTTGTTTTAATTTAAACCATGCAAGATTTCCTATTCTTCTTTACTTTTTTAGTGATAAAATAATACCTCTAACTACAAATATCACTGTTGGTTTACAGTTATCTAATATTTGTAAAATATATGCTTGCCACATGCTACTTTAGTAAGAGCTTTTGTTCATACAATCAGCCGCTAGACTGACTGCTACATTTGACACGAGTTACCATGGCAATTAAAACCACTTCAGTTTGCACAGCACTTTCTGTCACACAAAATATATTGATTTAAATTGAAACGCTGCTCAGCAAACTCCTCCAAACCTATTAAAGGTACAGTTCTGTATATTGTTGGCAGAGATCTTCTTAACTCTCCAGAGGTTGGAGTAAAAATTTCATGTTTGTTATGTGACTGATTCGTATTTATGTTGACATTAAGAACCTCTGCACGTTGGACCATAAATTGGAGTCTTTGTTCAACCTATTCCTCCTGTAATAACTTGAAATAATCAATGTCATAAAAAAGCACACATTTTTTCTCTTAAATTCCATAACCAGTACAAAGCTACAACACACTACTACTGCAAACTACTACTGTAAATAAATGGTGTAATCTCAACACTACAGCTACTCTTTATGAACTCCTTAAAAATCCACCAGTAATATTTCACACAAGTATGCCAGCATTTCACAAATCATGTCATCCATTAGTTGACATTTGACCCCTCATCTTGAAAGTTGAATACAGAACCCTAAGGGTTAATTTGCAAACTCTGTGTATATGAGTAACAATGTACAGGACAGAAACCCTCAGTCTCTAATACAGACTCTTGACATACATTTTTGAAATGGTCAGTGTGTTTGAATCTGATAAAATTGTAAATTTACAATTAATATTCTAGACACAGGTTCTAGAATATATAGTCCACGAATTATGTATGTCTTAATGGTCGGACATTTAAAAAAAATCCCATTACTGTTTCAGGAGTTATTAGCTATGTTGATGGAAGATTCGCTACACTGGCTTATCTGTCACCAGTTATTCAATACTACAAGTGCTGACAACATGGTTTACCTGAAGGCTTTACAAGTATAATGTTACAGATTATGCTACATTATATAAGTGTTCTAGCCTACAGGGAGTAACCTACAACACCTGGTTTTAGCATAACCTACATTCCACACCAGTTCGTCAGTAGCGTGAAAGATCTACGGTGCAACTCTAAAAAAGATCTCTGCACTCTGTAGTTTTACTGTGTACCGTGTACGACTTTTGTCAGTCACGCCGATGGCATTTGTTCTGGTCAGGGTATCGCTGCCCCTTCGACACTATAGGGCAGAAATCCGTAACGGTGATTTACTGTTATACTAAAGGAGTATCAAGTTTGTAATAATAACACAATACGGAAACGAGACACCAGGTGTTTGAACTACATGGTTTATAGTACCTACCTCCAGTAGTGGAGAGAAAATCCTGGGCATTGGTCCCCACACTTCAAACAAGGTGTCCCTTTGTCCATGTCGTGAGTTAGGAAACTCTGCAAGAAGACGAATATATTTTCTTACTTATGTCGTAAAATTGAATATAAGGAGGCAAAAATAGCGAAGGCCGTCAAACCGGATGTTGTCCAATTAAAGAATAATGAACGGAACGTGGACCAACTGTTTGACAGCCATTCCGGCATCACAGCCAAGCGTTACAACAAAACTCGCCCGTTTCTCATGTTTACAGTGAGTTCACCTTACCGGAAGACGCCGTTGCTTTTTCTTCACTGCAGGGTACTCCTTCGCTGACATGTAGAACTGTGTTGTGATCCAGAGGGGCCCAACAAGGGGAAACTAACTAGTTCGGCGTGACAAAAGACGTTGTCACATTCACACACTTTGTAATTTACACGAAGATCGCCATGTTGAAACTTTTCAGAGTCATCACAGTTGACCTTTCTTAGCCCGGCCGCAGTGCCTATTAAATTTATCAGTCCACTGGTACAAAGTAGTTCACTGGGTGATACAAGAGGGTGCTGAGTCAGTGTGATGACGATGATGAGTCCCAAATAACGTATTTTTACAGCAGTGTGAACATTTGGAGGTGATAATCTATCTATTGTAAAATTAGTAAAGGCCCTTCAGTTCAAAGATGTCCCACTGGGCGTTGTGCTCAAAGGTATACCGACTTACCAGATGTGAAAGGGCTTCATTGACCCCGCCTCTTCTTATGTAAATTAGTTGCCGTTCTCCTTTACGGTTATTGAACAAAAGTGCATCGTTTTAAAACAAAAATGGCCATGGGCAAAACGACTGGTAATGCACTATAGCCTAGGTCGGTACATTTGTCGTCCTAACATTTTGTTGAGTATGTACTTTATCTCACTCGTCCCTTCAAGCTAGCTCTAATCCGTTTCTGATGTTGTGTTTTTTTTTTATATCAACCTGTTGATCCGGGTTTGCCCGCGAGGATGTCTATGTTTTGAGTGAAGTGTGAAAAGTCAAAACAATAAGGTAATAATCGAAGATAATGCGTCCCTATTTAACATTATCCTTTGAAGTTTACCGCCTAGCCTCTTTAGTTAAAATCCTAAAAAGTCCACTTGATATCACCTGGTACACACAAAATCCCCGGTACAGAGGGACTGCGTCTGGTACCTTCGTACTGTAGGACATGTACTTCAATTTTCTTATACTTCTGAACCCGATTTTTTTTCTTTCCCCAGTTTTGGTATAGGACCTAGTGCACCATTTTCTTATTTCTTATTCCACATTCAGGATGGTTTAGATTTTAGATTTCCAAACATTTGCACCTGACTAGAGGGGATTATTTGCAGTCATGCGAGAGGGTTATTTATCACGAATCTAATGGAAAGTTTATCGATTCGCCTAGTGCTTTCTCTTGTTTTTTGTTGTTGTTGACGTTGCTTTTAACAAAAAGACAAATGTTTTTTTTTATGAGAGTGTTGAAAACGTTTTCAAGCACTTTTGTGCACCGTTTACTCTGTTACATTGTAAGATACTTATCATCATTTGAACCTTCTCATGAATAGTTAGACGACCACTTGACGACAAAAGAATAAACATTTAGAAAGCAGTCTATACAGGTTCTTCCAATCCAAGCGGTCACTCGTACTTTTCTTTAGCCTACCCTACATGCCACAATCTATGTACTGTTTTCTTTTCAATCTGTATAATTCGTGGATGTCAATCACCACTCCTGCATGTAAAAGTCCGACGCTATATACACTGCGGTGTTTTCATTCTCGAATCAATTAACTACCAGAAATAACACCAACTACAAGTCTGGCTTATATGTTGATGCACGGGTTGGTTTGAGAATAGAAGGCCGAGTCACTTGACCACGGTCAATTACATCCTCTGAGGGTAAATTGGAACTTTAGTTGCCGTGCAACATGAAAATAGAAACGGCATTATTAATTTACTCCCGCGCTTTGCTTTGTAGACGAGGACAATACGATTTATACCGGTTACCATTTGTAGAAGGATGCCATGTTGGATGCGTAAACATCCCAGGTGGTAAAAATCACTAAATCTATTGTAACCGCATAAACACATACATGTACTTCACTTTCCATTTCTTCCCTTACATGTAATAGTGTACAGTATTAGTGATTGAACCGTTTAGCGACCAGATCAATGTTAAATCTTTAAACCGAATTTGAAAAATAAATACTAGTATAAAAAATATCAGACTGAAACCGTGCGCGTGGTACAGATTTTATGAACAGTTTGCGCCCTCTCACTAGTTCCAAGAAACGTAACATTTTGGCAGTGTCCACCGTTTATGTGAAATCTTCTGATGAACAGACCGCTATCACATTGATTTTATAAAACAATCTATGTGTAACGTGAAAATACGCGTTATTTAATATGTCTTCTACAAACAGTGTATGGAGTTAGTGTCGCGTGGTATAATGGTGTGCGACGTACAATCGAATTGTACATTTGTGATGAACTCTATTTGGTCTGTGTGAGTGAACGTTCATGTATGACTTACCTCTTTCAACAAGGATGCAGATGATATCTCAGTTTCCGACCGGTGTGTTCCTCGAATTCGCATCATTTTGACACCTAGGTATCCAAAATTACGTCGTAAATATTTCAAACTATGGATAGTACACAAATATTGTCATTTTTGTAGAGTTGTACAACCCGATTATTACCGTTTGTTGAATTTTCGTCCTTTTGTTTGCTACGTCTGCCGTGGTCTTTTGCATGTGAATGACTGAAGGGCTGTACCATGATTGGTGGGCAAATGAATAATATGGCGCTGCGTAGTCGGTGTCATCACAAATGACGTATGTTGCTGAAACCAACATCATTCTACCTGCCAAACATCACCTGCCGTATATATAACATAGTGTCACACATGTTTTAAACTGAACTCCTAGTAATAAATCAACAGAAGCAACTGGAATTATTGGAATTTTTTTTCAAGCACCATGTTTCCATGGAAATAAATTTTCATTGACGTCGGCGATGTACAAATATAATACTTTTGTTTTCTTAATGCGAACAATAGTGTGTTTGCTACCCGTCGTGGCGGTTGTAGGCTAAAACAGTGGATGTGTCTTGATGTCACGAATCGTTTCTCTGTAAACCCCATTGAGAAACTGCAAGCGCCATGTTTTATGAAAATATATTGTCCTTGATCATGTTGCCATGTAATAGCCTGGAGTCAAGGTTTGTCTGTGTAGTTGATTTGGGTTATTACGCACAGCTACGTAGTCTTAGAATAGTGCAACTCAAGCCGTACTTCTAGTAATGTTTCGACTTTTAACTCAAAACGTGTATTGCGAAATATAGTATAGGCCTAATATATGCCATCCATCGCAATGTTTGTAAAGCAATGGGGCCAGGGATGTGTTCCTTCAAAACGCTTGTGTCCCTGATCTTAGTTTTACCAGTGTATCAAAACTTAGGTACCGACGAAGTTATTTCGTACGTATACATAAAACATTCCTAAGCAAAATATTCCATACAAAGGCTAGCCTTGTAAAAAAAAAGAAGCTTTGATCAAAATTGAGAACACGTGCTAATTTTCTCAATATTATTCCATCCCATAATTACTGGCCTATAGGCAAATTGAGAAAGACTTCCAATATTTCCGTCAACTTAACGATTTACATTTCGTTGTTTGTTTGTTTGTTTGTTTGTTTGTTTGTTTGGTTTGGTTTTTATGGCACTTCAAATTCTCAATATATTTGTTTTTATTAAGAAACATGTTCGCTTGTTACGATACGGAGTACTTAAAATTTATATTTTTAAATTAAGAAGCATTTCAGAGATACTTTAATTTATATTTTTTTAATTTTTTTGTAGACGATTGGATAATTAATAGTGAAAGCAACACCATGTATTGGTGTATATCTGATCTCGAACTTTAAACACACAGAAGTAATTTTATTTGCAAAAAGTAAATCTTGATCATGTTGATATTTAAACTAAAATATGTACATACAAATGTAACAGTGTAGAGGGTGTCATTCAACTAACTGAATGTAGAAAAGGGTGTCATTCCACTGTTTACATACTGTAAATGCTGTCATTCGTTTTAAGGTCACCCGAAGAAAACAGCATTGAACAACTGACTTGAAGAAAATAAACTATCTAGTTAATCAACTGTATGGCCAAACACGTATTTAAACTATTAAAGTGACTAAATCATTAGTGTCTGTCCTCAGAATGTTGCTGCTCGCGAGTGAGTTAAAATTTGTATTCATGACACTTGGAATGGTGATATAGTTGTTATTACAAAATAGGTTTATCTTGCCTAAGATAAGTATTAAAAAATTTCGTGTGTCCGATCGTATTTATCAGCTGCGTTCCATTGATCATGCATGATGTACGCTTACTGTACATTATAGTTCTGGAAATATGCGCTCCAACTCGAATGGTACCATCTCTTCAACGGAGTGGATGTACCACGTCTTCAACGGAGTGGATGAAGATGTGTCGGAGTCCTCGGATTATACTGGACAACTATTGGAACGACTCGACTTCATGGTACTTCAGAGTGTATGATTGGTTTAATCATAGACAGTGGAGGGGAGATCTCCCCTCCACTGTCTATGGTTTGATAGGCCTGTTCCATAAACGTGTTGACAGAGGGCGCCCTATACATTGAAACACCAATGTTATGCAGCGTTATCGTGGTTATGTTGTCAATGTTTTTAACGGTATTATATTGGAGAGTGACTAGGCCTAAGAAAATTATGTGGTTCCGATTACGCTTAACTTTAGAATAGGTAGGTGGGTAGATTTTTTTTCAGGTATTTATGTTTTCTGTTTTTTTCCATGTGGTCGCTGTGTTATTTGTTTCTTTTCTTCATTTGCACAACCATTACAGATTGAAGAAAAGTTTTATATTGTCTTTTTAAGTTGATGCCAGTTTCCGCATCCACTATTTCTCGCGAGACTTCACAATTTTCGCGATTTAAGTTAATTTTTTCTTGAATACGTAAAAAAAAAGTTTAGGGCTGGGAGTGAAAAACTAGGTAGGGTCGGATAACCGGAACCAAACAATTTTATCTTTTAGGCCTTATCGCTTTAAAGCCTGGTTACATTTGTTTTGTACAGATATGCATTATCACCACAAACATCTAGATAATAATGATAACCGCAAATATTAATTTCGCTAAAACATTAAACAAGGTGAACAAATTCTCATCAAGAGGACATACTACATGTAGCTGACTGTAAAAGGTATCTGCCAACAGCAGCGGAAAATGTTTTTTTCTCGGTTACCAATTTTGTAACGTGCGGTTCATAACCGTATACCTAAATGTCACTGGAAAAAAACATAAATCTTGCTCACAAATATTGAAAATGTTAGCGCCTCCATAGAAAATGAGAGAATCGGATTCCCAAATTTTGCTGATTTCAGCACATCGCATTTTTTTTTACTTCTCACTGTTGGAACAATTTTTTTCTCAAGCCATTACGGGATCAAACTATATTTTTCTCTCCTTCATCTGTACACAATTCACCCCCCACCCCGAAATCAAATGGTTCTCCCCTTAAATGGACAGTGTGGTTTGGTTTCGTTCCATTCTAGAGAACTGTGATGGACCTCCTTTCCTATCAAATCGTTATTTACAACTAAATACCGTGTGACGAGACACAGACCTTACATATAGGTCGATTTTGTGCCAACATTGCCTATAACGTACACAGATCGTTCGCGTTTCTTTAGTGGACTGAGCCTAGATTGACCTTACTAGTAAATCAGAAGATGAACAGTTCACTCTAGCAATTACTTCATTATGAAGTCAGGAAATCTATTTCATAAAACACCACTTTTATCGACAGGTACGTGTTAATAATTCATTTAATGCACACCACTTCCACTATATGCAATTTTATGGTCTCTGAGCATAATCGAACTTCCTTCTCGAATCAAAAACCAATAAAAAGCCATCATAAGAAAGGAGTTATTGAAAATTTACAATTGAATATAAGAAATTACATCATGGCAGTAAAAACACACACACACACACACACACACACACTCTCTCTCTCTCTCTCTCTCTCTCTCTCTCTATCTCTCTCTCTGTCTCTCTCATGTTCTCTCTCTGTCTCTGTCTCTCTGTCTCTGTCTCTGTCTCTGTCTCTGTCTCTGTCTCTGTCTCTCTCTCTCTCTCTCTCTCTCTCTCTCTCTCTCTCTCTCTCTCTCTCTCTCTCTCTCTCTCTCTCTCTCTCTCCCTCCCTCTCTCTCTCTTTATCTCATGTCCATGTTTAACTGGGGCCGGGGGGGGGATTTGCAGGGGTCAGGGATTTTCCCTAAGACTATTTCTTTTCTAAAGACGACACCAAATGATTAGTAGCCTTGTCGCTTCTCAATAAATCCTAACCTGTGGTACTTACACGTGAAGCTTCACTACTCCCATAACTCATAGAGGTTCTATCAAAGTGTTCAATCTCATCGTCAACTTCAAGTGAGGTAACGGTACATTTCATGTTGTCCAAATTGTCGGGGTCACACATTTGTTTTTCACAGATTGACCAAGAGTCTGTTAGTGTTCATACCAAATTCTCTGCATCTGATGCGAATATGGCAAACACCAAAATATGCAGGTTAATGTAAATCTGATAAATTCAACATTTCAGTTTTGGGCATAACTATCGAACAAATTGGTATTGTTTCTTCATAATCTTGATAGTTTTCCACAAATGGGTGCTTTATGAAATACATATGGATGAGGAATGGGTATTCATTTTGGATTTTTAAGTTATAAAGCAATGTTATCATGGCTTCCTAACTTGAAAAAATCTATGTGGAACAACATAAACCAAGGTAATGAATCACGCCCTCACGAGGTCAAACGTCGACATTAGTCAGCTTCTTTCACTGAATGATACAAAACAAACTTGTGCTCAGCTCATTGGCCGAGGGTCTCTCTATACTATCATACTAGAAATGAATATTAATTCTCTAATATTTGTCTTAGGTGATATCCACCAATCATCTTAACTCTGTAAACCTTTGAAAGAATACCACCATAAATACCTAAATTCTCTGCATCTGATAAGAAATAACCTTATGCATGTATCACTCAGACAGTATGCCGTAGACAGTGAAGTAGATACATTTTGTGATCATTACATGTCATAATGTACCTACATTACTCAAAATTAATAACATTGTCAATGGAAGAAGTGAAGTGTATATCACATAGTTTTGTTTTTCTCTCAAACCTGCCAGTAATTCCACATTCAATATAGTATGTAAGTAATACAATCATCTATATTTTTCAGAGTACAAAGCTTTTTTTGTTGTTGTTGAGGGAAACAAGTATTGTGGAATTGACATTGTTGTGTAAATCATTAGAACACAGGTGGACAGTTAGATGTACATAACTGACAATTACTTTCACACCTGAATTTACATATATTGAAGCAAACCTTTTCACACCTCTGGTTACTCAACACCTCCAGTAACTTTGGATCATTCTGTCAAATCCAGTTAGACACTGAAGAAGGACAAGTGATTCGTTTGAAACATGTCTGTTTCTCAATCAAAATTGGAAGAAGAGAACTTGTGTATGAATCATAGTGCTTCCATGATGAATATTCATGCCGTATAAACTATGTTTCCACATTTCTATCATCATGGCCACTCAGACAGTATGCCGTAGACAGTGAAGTAGATACATTTGTGATCATTACACGTCATAATGTACCTACATTACTCAAAGTAAAGTAGTTGTAATAACATTGGCAATGGAAGAAGTGAAGCGTATATCACATAGTTTTGGAACATAACTCCAGAAGAAAAAGGGAGTTAAGAGATTTGTTATCAGAAGTCAGACTAGAATCAAACACGTCAATTCCAGAACACTTTCTTTTATTCAAATCAATAAAAACATTGAACATTAATTCTTGATCTTGATCAGACCTGAATGATAAAATATTACTGATGAATCAGTTGAAAAGGCAAATTATTGAGATATTGATTCTATTGGGTCAAAGTTCATTCAGGCTCCTTCATGACAATTTGCTAACAGTGAAATTGAGGCAAAGTTGGTGAAGACAGTGCTAAACATGCATATCTCAATTAAATAAATGACACAGGTAAGGAACTGAAAGGAAGTCATTCTAAATCATCAGATTTAGTGTGTTTTTTTAATTGAAATCTAACATAACACATCTTGGTTTTCATGAAAGTACTACAATGTGCAAAGTATCAAGCAGAATTTGGAAGAACAGAAAATTCATTACAATATAGTAACATTGAATGATTTACATTACTTGAAAAACTTGATATGAAATTACAATTGATATAATACCAGGTAGTGTCCCTGACAGTTTGTAGTCGTCAAGTCCATTATTCTATAATATTATGTTGCAAACAATCGGCTAACCTTGACAATATGTGTATCACTTTGTGATTTGAATGGAGAAAACTTTATGAGGTAATAGCTTGATTTCCATACCGTCACCAGTTTTGTGCATATCACATGTTAACTCAAATATAGGCAAATAGTTTTTTATTTTTGCTGCTAATAAAAATTGCATAAGATTATTCCTATTGTCTACTGATACTTCAAATATCAATTAAAATCATATTTATTTATGTTCTGATAAAAAGTATTTTATTCATAATACTTTCCTTCTCCTAAAGTCACTACATCTAAAAAATCTTTCTCAAACAAAACAAAACAAACAAACAGACAAAAAGTTCCTATTTCATCTTATCTGGCCCCAAAGCTCTAACTTCTTTTTTCAAAACGAACAAAATTGTTCAACTCAAGTACTTAAAACATACATGGAATGAGTTATGTTGACAAAACAGTACCTAAATACAGACAGACAGATGCAACAGAATTAAATCGGCATTAAACTGCCAAAGTGCAACGTAACATGAGTAAAATATTTACACCTTTTTAAGTCACCAGCACCATGCAAAAACAATGCGGTATAGTATTATATAGTGTATACAGTCTATAGTTGTGCTATGCTATATGTCTGTTCACAGTCCATCTATTTGATAGTATCAGGATATGGGACTGGTCTATACTAATTACGATATATTTCAGACAGACATCTATATTTTGAGATGTAACATTTCTCTTTATATTTGACTTAACCACTTAATAAGTATAAGAATCTATATTTTATCTGTAAATACTTAACATTCCTACCTAGGAGATGTAGTAACAACAAGCAACATTATTAACAAAATTTGCAATCTCAATCTCGAAAATTCTTTTCTATATTGATGTGCAACATTGATTGTTCCTTCATTGTGGATATCCAGTATACACACAAAACTGACTAAACATAATGTACTAGTATGATTTTATACTCTCCTACAGAACAAAATCCTTATATTACTTGACATCACTGTCTAGTTGATGTTTACACTACACTAGAATATTTTAACATGCCATTCTACAATAAAACTGTAGAAAACTTAACTACACTTCTAAAACTACCAACACTAAGCAGTTTTATGTACTTGATAGATTGCGTATGCTTTGGTCATATATCATTGGACAATACCGTGCTCATTTCTAATCTACATATTGTTGTTATGGTAACATGTATGTTGCTGTTAGGACTACGAGTACTTTATAATTTGTGAGTGTTTTTCTAACTGTCCCTATCTATGACAGTAACTCTCTTTTACACTTGACGGAACAAAATATGTGCCCTTGTTTAGGCATGAATTGTTTGCCCAGTAGAGTTGTTTTACAATTTGAACAACTAAAACACTTCTCGTTGGCGTGCCAGTGGAATTCCTTATGACTTAGCCTCTGAGCATCAGCTGAGATCTTCTCGTGACAACTCTGGCAAATCTGTAGCAAGAATGAAACAATAAAACTTGGTTGAATATCAAAGACTTATAAGTAGTCATTGTTGAAAAGTTTTGCATGTAAAGTAGATAACAATCTCTGAATACATGGAAAGCCTTGAGTGTCATGATCACTCCTGCCTCCCCCATGCATGTGTGTATGCATGCATGCACACATGCACACATGCACACACACACACACACACACAAAGAACATTATAATTTACACAAGGTGTCCATTTTCTTATCAAAGCGTTCGACACATTAATCTGTTAATTATAATAATAATACGTTTATTGCTTTTCAAGGCCTCCAGTCCCATAAGAAATGTACAAATATGTCAAAGTCAAAGTCACATATCTTGGTTCAAATGAATATTAGTATTACGTTATTTCACTTGTAAATTTCTCTCTTTCTTTAAATATATTGTATACAAATTTACATACTGATATCAGAAGCTCAGGTTCATAAGTTCTCATCTGTCTTATGAATTCATTAAAATTTGGCTCAATATTCTATTGGAACGTATTTTTTCCTCTCATCGGTGTAGAAGGAACATACTAAAAGAAAGTGATATTCACCTTCTACATCACCACTGTCACAAATTTTACAAGTTCTATTCTATGGATCAATGTAATGTCACCTTCCCTCTCTACATTATACATGTATATGTAACTTGATAGACTCACCTTTGCAAAGCGTTTCTCATAACACTCTAAGCAGTAAGGGTGATTATCTCTTGGCACGTAGCGTTTACCACCAAGTAAAACATCACAATCAAAACAACAGAAATGCTTCAAATGCCAATTCTGGTCTTCTGCCTGGGTATATTCTCTAGCAAAGATCAACTGGAAAATATGGAAACAAAACAAAGTTATATACAAAGAGTCATTATACTACTCACAACTCTCTTAGTGTTATGATTTATTTAATCAAAACACATCATAAAAATATTTCCTTATGCAGTTTCATGTTTCCTTGCATGTCTACAAAGCTAAAAAATGTGTAAAATGTTTGTTATTGTACGTATGACAACAACACATTTTACACATTCTCTATTAATCTTTTGTAATTTATTGAGTTACAAACAAGGACTTGGCATATGTTGTTTCACACTGATTGTCAAGAAGGACGCCATGATAAAATTGTTTTATAAATTAAAAATCCAAAATAAAGGCCCAATCCTCATCCATATCAGTGGCCACTTCAACAAAATTATCAAAACCACCCTCATCTACAGTTCACACATTGCCTGATGAAGAGTACTGGGAGTTAAACAGGCAAGGACCAACATTGCTAGGTACTATTGTACTTATAGTCTGTTATGTTTGTATCCTGAAAATTTACAACTTATCATTATCTACATTTCAATCACACGACTTTGACCACTCTCATTTATTTAAACACCTGTTCATAATATGTATTATAGGTGCAGTCCTTCATTTCTGAGGGTTTCTCTAAGTAGAGTTCCCACTTCACTTGAATTTAATTGACTCAATAAAGAGAAATATTGAGTACAAAGTTATGTTTTTAGCCCAACAGAAATATGTTAAAATACTTCATCAATTCCAAGTGAGAAATAAGTATTCTATCCTATATTCTAATATAAATTATGACATCTACTGAGAATTCAAGTTTTACACAGAGTAACAATATCTGGTATTCCTACCTCATCACAAGCAGCACAACGTGGACGATGTAAGTCGGCGTAGTGACGACCACAGTACACCTTGTCATCTTTGTAGAAATAAATGAGATCTACCAGCAATTCTTTACATGTGTCACATCGGAAACATGCTGGATGCCAACACTTATCAGGACCAGCTCTCTCAGCAAACACAGCAACATCTCCTCCGGTCAGCTGTTCACCACACTGGACACATTGCTGTAAGAGAAATCATGCAACACTATTCAGTACTGTAAAAAAATTGTGGAACAACTTTCACCAACTAGTTATCCTTTAATTTATTCCAAGACATAGGAAACTTGTTTACACCCCTTGTTTTTAACTTTATAAAGATCAGTACACAGTCAATGAGAAGTAGAAAGTGGGGGTGGTGACAGTCATGTAAATGAAGGTTACTGCAGGATGACAATGTTTTAGTGTGTCAGGGCATGCAAACCACATGCAAGGTTGACGATCAGTAGTGTGCAACCATATAGTCCCCCCCCAAAAAAAAAAAATAATAATAATAATTTAGTATCTGTACAATGCAGTACAACTACTTAGACAACTAGTAAAATTCAACATAATTTGACATACTATAGACACACATGTAAATTGATCTATTCGCAAGGCTTCATTTAACATTTACGATAATGACAAATATGGCAAAGAGATGCCTATAGAAAGTGATGGCACCCTCAAAGCATACCATTTTTTCAGTCCTACAAAACACAATACTCTGTTTTAGGGTCTAATTGGATAGACTTAGTAGAAACCAAAGGCTTACTGAATCAAAGAAAGTTCTGTATCTACAGAAATGACATGAATAACTGAGCACTTTGTCTGTTTCCAATATCTCAATAGAGTTTCTACTATATTATCAAAATCATGTAGTCCTTCAAACTATGTGGTTGCACTACTGATCATTGTATGTAGAATTGAATTTTTATGATTTTATGATATGGGAGTAAGAAATTTGATCCGGGTTGATAGAGTGATTACCATACAAATCAATATTTACAGAAAGTTATCTTGATATCCAATAACCCCCTACCAACATTCACAGCAAATACATATCATACCTAAACCTCAGTACTATGGCATACTATAAACTCAGTGTTTTGATTGCTAATTCACTTATGTTATATGTTAGCACTTGATAAATCATGTTAATTTTGTAATAAGTTATGGGCAAGATTACCGAGTAAGATTTTCTCCTAGCACATAGAATTAGAAAGTGAGAGATAATATTTTGGATTTTGTGGCTATATAAACATTGCTGATTGATTGATTGATGTGAGCAGAAACATGTGAGAGATACAAATGTACTTGATGGAGACCTCGTACATCACAACATCACAGCTTGCTTTATTCAAACTTTTAAAAATACTTTGAGGCGATCAAGAAAGTAACAAGATAAATATTAGATGTTACTATCATGTCATAACAGCAACAATGGTAGACTCTCAAATTTATGGGGGGGGGGGGGTTAACTCTCTCTCATTTTGCATATGGTTGGGGTTGCTAGTATGAGTATTGTATGCCATAGTATTGAGCAGACAAAAGTCCAAGTCAAACTTATACACTCTGTCCTACACCAAATCTTTAAACTTGCATGGGAAGAAATTGGGTATGTCAATTGATGAGGCAAACTGACATGTGTTTGTGACAAGCAATGGACTGCATGATATCAGGCCATCAATTGAAGTTGTAGAAAGAAGAGGTAATCATATCATAAAGATTGAGAGACTTGGACACTTTCATAAAACCACAGAAGGAACACCACACAGTTTATTTACTGTCTTACTAGGTTTGAAAATTTACCTTCCTGAAACCCCTATAACTAGAGTGCTGAAACACAAAAAATAAGAACAAGACAAAGAAGATGAGCCCAGTGAGTAAAAATAGAATCTATGAGTTATCTACACAGAAATTAAAGAGTCAAAAGTCATCAAAATAGAAGTTATCAAGGTAATTAAGTTTGTGGATACACTTACCCAATGTGGAGCTAGGGCTTGTTCGGCAATCTCACCTCCTCCAACTGCACTGACACCAGGAGTTGCACCAGCACCAGCCCCATGACGAGTTGTATCAACCACATCTCCAGCACCATATGCACCAGCTACACCTCCAGGTGTGCCATGAATGTCACTAACACCACCTTGGGTGGCATATTGACCAGGTCTACCACCTACGCCAGCACCAGCACCGGGAGTACCATATTCACCAGGTCTGCCACCAGCAACACCTCCTACACCACCAGCCACACCATATTCACCAGCAACACCCTCTGGAGTACCATGCATTGTGACAACACCACTTTGACCGGCATAATGACCAACACCTGCAGGAGTGCCTTGGATATTAGCAGTACCATATTCTGATGCAAACTGACCAGGTACAGCACCCTCCTGACCAGCTTGATATTGAACATGTCCCATTTGTCCTGGTTGACCTCCGACACCAGGTTGACCTTCAACACCAGCAAAACCAGCCTGTCCAGCAACACCTGCCTGATATCCTTGCACACCAGAAACAGATGCATACTGCTGATTTGCTTCAGGTTGGTGTCCTCTGAGGTCACCCGATGCACCTCTTACACCTGGTTGTACAGCTTGACTATGAACCATTGACACTGGTGTACCTTGTGATGCTGGGAAAACGGAAACTCCTCCAGGCACTGGAGACCTTCGTTGAGATGCATCACCACTTAGTGGTGCAGCAGTGCCATAGACTCCTCTACCAGCTTGCTGTGACAAAGCAGTATTGGTTTGTGGCTGCAGATCTTGGATGATGACTTCTCTGACTTGACCAATACCAACAGCTGTTGTCTTGTACTGTTCTACAAATTCTTCCAACTTCTTGGCTTCTACTTCGGATAGGTTATCACAAAACTCTGGAGCCTGGTCATGGGCAGGTAGCTGTTTCATCATCTGTTGATCACGCTGCTGTGCTCCCTTTGTTCCAGCAATTGGTTGACTTTCCTCTGGTATCATATCCATGTACCGATTGACCTATAGTATATATTGAAATAAAACCAATTTATAAATACACTAGATCATGTCACTATATTGTGGAATTTTCTCATCAGTTTTTTCTCTCAAGCATTTCCCATGAAATGAATCTTGAATCAACAAAACATTAAAAATGATCACATTTTCACTGATTTCAAACATAGGCTACGTCTTTAGAATTTTGCAGAGGCGTGTTCAAACAAAACAGGAGGCTTGAATGTACGAGACTGATCCTTAATCATTATTCAATAGCTAAAGGCTTACACTGTCAAGTTCACAGTTTTATTTTCATGAGAATTGGATTAAGAGAAGTGTGTGATTAAAATTGGCTGAGCTTTAATTAATTACAGGACAATAATGTGACTGGCTTTAAGATCATTAAATTTAAAGATCACAACAGAGCTGAGAAGTCATTCATGAAATCCAAAACTAAATTGTACATGTATTATTCCCAACCTACTTCCTTTATACTGTTATATGCGTAATTGGAGTAAAGCGTGGTTCATTCAATGTGTACAGGTATTCAGATACATGATAGTGAGTCTCATTACGTCAATTCATGGCAGATCAATGGAATATAATAGGATCATTATATCACTTCTAAATGTGATCATAATTGCTGGGTCATCTGTACAGGTCATCGCTATAGCAGTGTCAATTATGTCATAATAGTACTTAGATTTGCAATATGAGTTATGCACACAGAAACATTAGTTAAATGATCAACCACATCAGGATCAGATAACTGTGGCTATACTTGCATTTTTTTGAGCATATTACACTTTTTGTGGGTAAATTTTGAAATTTTGAATGTCCACAGCAATAACTGTTGTTTATTATATAGTTTTGTAAATTTGATAGTCTTTTATGCAGCAAACACTTGACAGAGTACTAAAAAGGTGGCTGTGATACTCTACACACCTTCTGGTTGATATTTAATATGTAATATTCCGATCTGATCACTTTCTAAATCTACATGAAAACTATTCACAATATCATATTTATTTGTAAAACAAATGACCCAGATGGTCTCAATTTACAAGTTTTCCATATGGAGAGTATGAAAATAGTGTTTGGAAAATGGAAACAACTATGTTTACTTATCAAGATGGTGTTATGAACAAGGACTGCATTATTTGTTGACATAGCACATGTGTTCTAAGTAAAGTCAATAAAATTAAGTAATGTTAATAGGGTTGAGTAGTTATTCTCTTTATTTCTAGTTATTTTATGTCAGTTTACAAATTATCAAATCACACTTTTGTTGTTGACAAAGTTGTAACTGTGTAATATTTTCCTGCTATGGTCAACTATCTTCTTGATTTGTCTAATCTGAATGTTTCATTTTCAAATCATAATTTTGCCCTTGACTGGTATCACATTACATGACCCTGAAAGACTTACACATAGCTGGCCTTGCCAAATTATTTACAATATAGCAATGTCTAAACAAACGAGATATTCCATCAATAAATACCAAGTGCCTGACTAATGTATTATTCCCCTCTCTCTCTCTCTAAACTATTCTGTGTTTGATGAAATAACATTGCACCAAACAATGAAGCCGAGAATGGTTTAGGAATTTCAATGTTAGTCACTAAGACTGACTCCCTCCATTGTGAAAAGGGCAATAAGTTGTACTGATTCCATATGACTTGAGGCTGTAAAACATATTGACCTTTAGAAGACCTGAATAGGCAATTGAATTATATGTATTTGTGAAATGTGTTACTGTCCTAGCTAAGTAAATTGATATTCTGGTGTTCAATAATGGGGAAACATCTAAACTCTCACATAGCCATCAGAATAGAGATGAATGATACATCTATCATGTATGGTGCATGTAAGTAAATTCTAAAATGATAAATGACCAGTGTTGCATTATCAAATCAACCTAATTGTGTTATTTAAACTGCACAGAGGTCAAATAAATGAAATATTCAACAGAGAATTCCCTGGGTATTTCATTGATGGAGCTCTAATTTTTGAGTGCAGGTGGGAGTGTAGGTATTTTTAGGTGTCTGCAACTACATGTATGTAGTCTTTGGGTCCATTCCAAATATCAAGTCATTATGTATGACAAGTTGGTATTTCATGTCTAGTGCATTTTATTACTAGGTGCTGGATCATCATATTGCCACCTGCACACAATGTTTATCTGATAAAATACAGTCTCAAAAATAAACATTTGGTAAGTGATAATCCATCACAAACATACTGGTATGATATGTAATTCCCTATACCCTACTGAACCACACCAGTGACCTGAGTACTTTGACCTTACACATAATTCTAAAATGATAGGTGGGTGTATGCAATACTTAAGATATCACAGTCACAACAATTCTTGGCATAATTCTGTAATCTTGTTTCCTCTACAATTATGACAAAATGTATGACATACTATATTACTAGTAGATTCCCTGCTGGTTGTATAAATGTACTAAAACACTTAGATTCCAAAGCACTGTCATTTTTACAACCACAAGCTCAATATTTCAAGTTGATTTGTTGTTCCTTGTATTACAAAATGGTGTGAAATACATCCTTATTTAGGCATTAAAGATTTCCTATATCAAGTGCATACATCACATTTTTATTGATGACATTTTAGTTATGCTGTATGTTAAAATTTAAATAAAAGACAATAATAGGCACAATTTGGAATATGATATCCACCTTTCCTCTCCAGTAACATGGTCAACAGAGAAGTAGCTGCAGTTATTTCCTGACTAAAATTTTCAATTAAATTCTATTTTGGGACGACACAGCCATTTGGTTCGGCTGATGTTATCAATATATCCGCTGACCCTCCTCCACCCACCCACCCTCTATAATTTAGAAATGCCACTTACCAGTGATTCAGTAGCCCCTGTAGGCACCCATTCAAACGTCACACTTTCTATCTTAGCATGTGGAGATTTCGGATCCCTGGTTCTCTCAATGACCAAACTGCTAACATTATAGTGAGAGATCTCATCTTCACCAAACAGGCGTCCAATTTTACGTTGTTGTTCTTTCTTTTCTGGCTTGATGTCATGATCGGACTGACTACACTTACAGTTTCGACAGATTTTTCTGTGTATGAATGAAACACAGAATTACTTATCAATAAAGTTGGGGGAAATTAATTGAAAATTATGTATAAATGAAGTTGCAGGAAATAAATGAGATATTATCTAGCTCCTCAACACATTATTTTGTTTCATACAATACATGGTGATTATTCATGATATTGTAGTGAACACACTGGGTAGTTCTGTGAAATTGAAAATGCTGACCCTAAGGTACTGTTCTAAGTGTCATTGTATCTATTTTATAACACTGTATTCATTTCAATTTTCTGGCCTGGGAGTGCTTGCCATTAATTGGATGGCAGACAGAATAATGATGAAATGTTAGAGGAGACAAATGATCCACTGATGACCAGGAGATTTACCATCGAATTCACATTAAACCCAGGCTTTTGTTCGTATCCACAGTAACATTACCAAGCACTCCATATATGTTACTAGCTGACAGTGAGGCAGTGGGTGATCATTAGCCAAGTTATAAATGTTAATGTTCAACTGATCAAATATAACACTGTGCAAAGTGTGCAAAGTACACATAATCTGCAGATAGTGACTGCAATATAACTATGTTCTCATTTCACATGGGGGAACAATTACTATAAAATAAGGCAGCAATTGTCAAAAAGCTGCATAAACATTATTGTAACAATGTACAATGTAGAGACTGTTTTCAATAGAAGAATGCAGACATGCTCAGTGTTGTGGAACGCCTAGGGTTTGGGGTTGGTACCACGTGGTTTACTTAGTTGGCTGGTTGCCCGGTCAAAATTCGCTGAATACAATCTAACCAGATCAGGACACACTCACGATATTCCTATTCAATGTTTTTGACCAAGTGTGAGCGTTATCAACCACACTATATAAATACATGGCATTGTTTACGCAATACTACTCTACAATAGTATTTGCCCCAAAGCACCATAGGGTCAACTCCCGTGTGTATGTATATGCTACACTGTCTGACCACAGAAAATCTTTCCTTCTTGGTTTACATGTATGCTTCATCCTGTTTCTATCTAAGGTACAGCAAAGACTGTCAATAGGCAGAGATTGGATTTAACATTACCTTTACTACACTAGACAGTGTAGGAAAATACACCCTAACAGTACCTAGACATTAGGTATTCAGGACATCATGGTATGCCAAGGTATGTTAATTTCAAGATGATGGTTACAACAAATGGATGCCACACTCACCTCCAGAAATGTAGATCCAAACCTGGACATGCATCACCACACTTAAGACATGGTGCACCAGCTCCTATTTCATGTAGAGGTGCAATCTGCAAGTAATAAACAATAAATCAATAAACCAACTAAGTAAATTATTGAAGTTGATTAATTAAACAATCTTTCTTTTCTGTCATAACATTGACTAGATAAATGGCTAATATGAAAGTGAAAGTCATCACAACATAAACTTATAGGCAGCACTAATATGTATATTTTGTAAGTGAACAACCACTTGGAGACACCATTCACGAAATAGGACAACCGTTTGAGTGGTGGGAACACTCCTACATTTAAAACTGTAGAGGCTGCACCCTACAACAAAACAAACTTATATGACCCATTGTACAGGTAGACATTGGTCAGTAATTATTCACACTCACACTATGTCACAAAACTCAAGTTTTGAGTAATGAGGCACTAAATTAGTACAAAGCCAGGTATAGACAGGAACAAATGAGCAAAGACCATCTGTTTGTAGCAGTATTAGCACTAATAAATTGGCTTGAAAATACCATATTTATGAGACACCAGTTCACCATTAGCACTTTCTTATATACTGTACTCCAGCTGAGTATCAATATTTGATAAGCTAAATGATTTGGGTCAATCACCTAAAGCAATTCATGCATAGTAATTCTGTCTCTACCTCAACAAAACACAAGTTAAAATGCCCTATATATCCCATCTGAGCCTAATCATAACCCCAACTAGCCTTATTTGTAAACCACTTCTTTCAGCTGTACCCTGAACATACTTTCAGATGGGTGTGTGGTTTTTAGGGGAGGGTGTGAGGGTTATAAAAAGAAGTCTGACCCATAATTTTTACAACATTCTGTCAACATTTTAACCTGCATTTTCTATTTAAGGAGGTTTTTAATGTCCCAGTCAGTCCCAAAGCTTTTAACCCATTTAGCTGCCATTTACACGAAGCCAGTGAACTGTCCAGATAAAATGTATTTCTGTCAGATGGAAATGACATTCTATTGTTTGAACAGGGTAAATGTTTCTATTTTGTTGGTGGGACTTACACAATCCTCAGACACGCACTTGTACTGAATCATCAACATGATTATATAGCAATATGCTGGGATGTTAAACAAAATTTACAGTTTGTCAGAGTCAGACCGTGATACAATAATTTGCACCAGGGAAATCACAATTGGAACAAACCAGCCAAATCACGCTACAGAGATGACTACACCTTTATTTAGACTACTGCTGGGAAGGTTGATTATTTTAACCATGGACCATGCTGAGGTAGCTGGTTTACATGCATCCATGAGGCTGTGTAGTGACTGTGTCTGGGTGATGTCCCCTGGCGGATTACACAAATGGACAAAGTGAAAAGTGTGTTTTACAATGTTTAAGCAGCTTTCGTGTACTGAATAATCAAGTTAAATTCTAAACAATGACTTTAGATACAGTGTAACAATAAAAAGTCAATAATGCAAATTTTAACTGTAAAGACATTGAAAGTGGAAGTCCTCTCCTTATCTTTCAACAATGGCTTGGTGAGGACAGGATAGTAGTAGTAGGCCTCTACTCTGTCATTACAGATTGGATTATGACAAACAACTGAATAGAGCATGACTGCTATCTGTCACAATTCAATTTGCAATTTTGGTAATATTCAAAACTGTCTTTTATTTCTCCTGGATCTAGTGTAAATGATTTTCACCATTGCATATGTAGGGAAAATCTGCTATAACAGGCATTGATTTCAATACCTTGTACCATAATTTTGGTGGGGGACCCCAGTAAAACACCAGGAACATTTACCTACATATTCACCAAAGAATACACACAGACACATACACATACACAGACAGACACAGACACACAGACAGGCACAGCGAGTGTATTATACGTAACAAAGCCTTATTATTTTGGGGACTGTCAAACAATCAATTCACAATATTACACATTCTGTCAAAGCTATCATATTCTGGTATGTCAATTTTCTACCATTAGTTACATCATATTATGACATACTAGTCCATAACAGAAGATTTCAATACAGTAAACTATTATTTGGTTGTTGCTGTTTGGAATTCAAAGAATTCTATTTCCCCTTGTACTTGAAGTTTGAGAATCAGTTTTTTAGTGAGAGTAGTAATATGTATAAACAGCTGAACCATGCTGACTTTGCTTGTATCTATGTACACCTCTGCTTTCCACAACACATTAATCACTGTTTGCTTTGTGTAACAACTTCACTAATGTATTGCTTTTATGTCATGCTCAGTTAACATGAAAATTGCTTCTTACAACTGTGAGTACTCATACAAGTTCATTGGTAATTGTTTTGGTTTGTATTTTTCCTGTCACTACCACAGTGGGCATTGCATGCAGCTACAGGAGTATACATTTTAATTAATTATTAAGGAAATTTATGTGTGTATGATTGATGTTGGAAGGATACGGCGACATGATTGAAACTAGAAAGACTGGTGAATCAATCTGAATGTGTGAAATCCCAGAGGATTATTATATATGCAGGTGCTGAGTTGAACTCTGCAAATAAGGTGAGAGTATAAACTACAGCAAGGAATAGCATGTAATGTTTTTGTGTGTCTGTGTTTTAGAACCAATCTGAACAATACGACTTTATTTGCAGTTTTTATATGTAATTTCATAACAGACATTGCTTCTTACATAACATCAGATTTTATTAATGAATTTTGACTCTCAATACATGTTGTTGATATTTTATGTTAAATATGTCAGTCAGCAATAACATACATGTATGACAACCTGTGCACAGATACATGATAATTTCATGTAAAATACCCATTTTATGGTCATAAACAAATTGCAGGTCATGCATGTTTGCAATGGGTAATTGCTGCACCTGACTTACATGGTAGTATGACATATATGAAAATATTCAGAGGGTGTTTGACAATAAAGTAGTACATTTGTATGCAAACAGTGTATCAGACTGTTATGGCATTACTGTGCCTACATTCATGCTTTCTATTTTTGCAACTGTAAACTGAAAATATATACCAGTGAACACAATCATTCCCAGGGTAATAGTATGTGATGAGACAAATAAATTATATTTTCTTAAATTAGTATTGTTTCAATATTTCTTTCTCCATCACAATTCTATTGCATTGCTAAATTAACTGTAGTGGGTGCAGTTTGTGATTACCACTTCACACTTCATTTATCATAATATCTAAGATATTACAGTATTTCAATATCCAATAAAATATTCAAACTATGATGTTTGTTTTCGGATTTTACATCCAAATTTTGTTTATTTAATATTTCATCATTCCTATTGAAAATAACGGAAGGCCTTCACTACACATATATGGAAAAGATACTCGGAAGTATATGCTTCCTACTAGGGATAATTTGTACCTGTGATAACTTGTACATCCCTGAAATGATATCACGAAGGTCGTATTTTCTGCAAGTGCGAATTCTTTCTTTTTTGTTGTACCTTGTATACGAGGGGCATGGGCTCACCTTCATAATTAGCGATACGAGTGATAACCTATCGATCCCGCCCTTTTCTCAAAAATATCGTTGCCACCACTTACGGTTCAAAGCCTTCATTATTTCAATTAATTTGATTTTCTGCACATCTGTGTCACAGAATTAGTCTGTTCTCGTCATACTTCACACACACACGCGGCAGATAATATGGTACTGTGCAGTACTTTACCCGTTTAAAACTTGTGTCGATCTGTTTTATGGACTCGTACGCTTCGGTCGCCGTCTGCTCTTCTTCGTTAGCGGCCATAGTGGACGAATCGATGACAACCTAGACTTTCTGGAGATGTGCAATTTTACTTCTCAGATATCCGGTGGATATTTGATCGCTGGTGACTACTCAAGGGTGTGTCACGACTGTATTTATAGATTTAGCATCTAGTGAAAGGGTTTTACATGTTAGTCAGTAGGTCCACCGCGTTCCTGTAAAACACGTATCCGTGTGTTGTACTCTATGACCTTTATAACCCCAAGATTGACATACTAGTAGTACCGTGTGCAAACGACCTGTGAATGCACACTGCACGTCATGCGTCACACAAAATTTCATTGACAAACGTTGGTGGTGTTGTACTCGAGGATTAATCTATCTCATCACTTGGTGTCATCATTTGTCCTAAATTGAACTATCCCACACCAATCAGACATTGTAATATAGTCTCCCTTGCTATCCGCTTTTCCTTTTCATTTTCAAACTAAGGGAAAAAATAAAAATACCTCGTCACCATTATTACAGGAAATGGTGCCGGAGGCTTTGAGGATGAAGATCTGTGAAGTCAACACCCTAAAATCACGTGTAGATAAAAATAAATCAGTTCAAATCAGAAACAAGTTGTGAATAGTAGAACCACTTCCAATCGGGGGAAGAAAATGTATTGAAAAGTGTGGAATATTTCCCGTTCCAATCAGGGGAAAACTGAAAACATACAACGTAATTGTCCTGATCAGAATTAACATTGTTAGTTACAAAATTGTTGACAAGTACCAATAGTTTATCCATAGACCCTCCACCAACGTAGACCCTCCACCAACGTAGCCCCTCCATCAACATAGACCCGCCACCAACTTTCTATGGTTTATCCCAATAATCGGTAAAGAAAATACAGATAAAATACTCTTCAAACACGAGTGTAGTACCCGCTGAAGCCGTAGACAACCTATGTCCGACCTTTGGCTTTCTGGAGGTCTTCGAGAGTGGAAAGCATACATACATACATACATACATACATACATACATACATACATACATACATACATACATACATACATACATACATACATACATACATACATACATACATACATACATACATACATACATACATACATACATACATACATACATACATACATACATACATACATACATACATACATACATACAATACATACATACACACACACCTGTTTCCTGTTACCCCATCAATGCCATAGTTACGTGCGCGCTAGAGAGTTGAAAGGTTTCCATTTCCACATTTAACGTTGCGATGTCATCATGTTACATAGCTAATTTCTATTTATTCTGTAAATTTCTTTCAGCGTACTATCAACGACTTATGATTGCCTACAAAACTACATACGTACATAACTACATACCTGAGAAAGAACCGTGACCGACCACGTGATATTTACATGGGGAGGATACCACTTGTCTGTAGTTAATTACATTGGTCATTTACATTGTAAACATACCTTGGTTTCTCAATAAATACACTATTTGGTCATAATTTGTAAACACAGTGATGCAATCGAAATTACAACTTTACCAAAGTCCAAAAGTATTTCGATATGTGTATTCCCTGCTCAGCTTTGGTCACTCTATTCAAATTGGTCGAATCATGTGTTTCTACCTCCATGCTCGAAGGAATAATGAATGAAAGTCTTGAGGTGCAACAGACAAGCAATAAGTTTAGATATATTTCAGAAGTCAGACTGCAAATCCCGACATGGTTGAAATTTAAAACTCAACGATTCCTCACTATGGTCGCAAACATTGCGTAATGTAGAAATAGTATTCTAAGTGATGTGTTAAAACGTGTTGAAACCACGTTTATCTTATATATTATATTATATTATATTATATTATATTATATTATATTATATTATATTATATTATATTATATTATATTATATTGTATTGTATTGTATTATATTATATTATATTATATTATATTATATTATATTATATTATATTATATTATATTATATTATATTATATTATATTATACTATATTATATTATATTATATTATATCATATTACATTATATTATATTATATTACATTACCTTATATTATATTACATTACATTATATTATATTACATTATATTACACTACATTATATTACACTACATTATATTACAGTACATTATATTACATTACATTATATTATATTACATTATATTATATTACATTACATTATATCATATTACATTATATTATATTATATTACATTACCTTATATTATATTACATTACATTATATTATATTATATTATATTATATTATATCATATTACATTATATTATATTATATTACATTACCTTATATTATATTACATTACATTATATTATATTACATTATATTATATCATATTACATTATATCATATTATATTACATTACATTATATTGTATTATATTACATTATATTATATTATATTATATTACATTACATTACATTACTTTACATTATATATCATATCATATCATATCGTATTACATGTATCGGGATGGGAGTCCTGCAACTTGATCACTGGTACTCGCCCAGGATACAGGAATAGAGGAGATTTCACAAATAGCCGACAGGGTGTGGTTCTTTTTAGAACTTAGTATTACTAATATCATGTTCTGTTAGTCATATGACTAATTTACGGTTATTTCTCTATTGGATCTAAGACGGATGGTCAAATGTACTAAAACCTTTTGTAAACAGCACTATGGCAGCTCGAATGACGTATGTCTGATGGCAGTGGTGGTTGTATGTATAGCATTGTGTAGACTTATATCTCGCATTCCTCCTGGTCTGATAACAACAACATTAGGGTCAATTTACGAGTAAACTCGTTGTTGTATGACATTGGAGTATTAGCTGCATATCTACTTTAGAAGTATTTGGCATTAAATATTGGAGAGTCTTGAATGTTTCGTGTCAAGTTCTGATACATCGTAAAGTCGAAAGCAGGATTGTCCATTACATCATAGTCCTCTAAGAAATTGTACTACTATTAAAATGTTCTTCGACCCCTAGACACTCCCCGTTGGTCATACAATACATATAACACACGCCAATATTTTGTATCTAATAGTGTGACAAGTGACTAAATTATCTTACACTAAAGAATGGCCTGTGGAGTATTCAGTTTCTTCGCCAGTACACTAGGAGAGTTACTCCAGATAACTGTGTGGGCCAGTCGGGGAAGGGCAAGCACCTGTCAGAGAATTTACTATTCTGATTTTTACAATGGACGCACGTCTGATCATTTACATGTAAAAGGAATAGAATATGTGCGAGTGTTAGAGCATAAAACTAACTTTGATAAATTATGGTCGTAGATTCATTTGATCTATTTGAAATACTTACAATGTAATATTTTGAGAATCAAAAAGCAGACATGAAAAGAAATGAATACGCGAGGAGAAAAGATAAATATATTCACACTGCATTGTATTCAAGGCTATTTACGAACCAGTAGACAATCTCCAAACAAAAAAAAGCTTTAGGTACTTTGAATAAGTTGAATGAACCCAACAACAAACACTTTCAAACTAACTTATTTACTTGTGTCACGTTCCGTTTTTCTACACCGAAACCCTGGCGATTATTTAATAGAGGTCAGAGACCTAACTTACTCTTTCCCGATCCTCTTTAGCAATCTCCTGCTTTCCTCCATTGGAATCTTGCTGACTAGCCGGAATACTGGTGGTTTTCCTTGAAACTAGAGGGCTACTCCCAGCGCGAAGAGGATAGGTCAGTCGTTCCATCTTGGTTCAAGGGAATATTACAATTCCGTAAATCAGTCCAATCTATGTGCACTATAAACTCATAAAATACGACGTTCTGACAACCCCCTTAACGTTTTAGAAGTTGCTGCAACTTGAAAATTGAAACACAGTTCGCATCCGGTTGGGCTGCCTCACTTGTTTCGATGACAAGTTATAATGGGTTCCTATAATAGTGTGTTTAAGTATTTCACTTCCAGATGAAGAAATCAGGGGGTGCACAGTGGCAGTAGTTAATCGTTTAAATTCCGTTAACGCCATGTTCTTTTCCTTTCTATTTGGGCGTTGGCATATCATAAGAAATCATCATATGAGTGTCCCCCTGGATTGCATTTGTGTATTAATTATATTCCCTTCCTTTCAAAGGAATGTGGCGTGGGTAGCTAAACGCCTCCCACCCAATGAATTACTAGTAAATATAGAGACAACAGACCTGAGGTCAGGCAAATGACCTTTAACTCTTCTACCTTCTTGGATAGAAATTCCCAAACAATGTCATAATAGTGGTGTGATTGTGTCTGGGTCATTCAAGGTCGAGGTCTCACTGCTTGGTTTAATTCTAAAATAATCAAATAGTGAGAGGTCGCACGCTGGTACCCACAGTATGGTTCAATACTTCCATGATCGTAGTATTACATTGTAACATATAGCCTTTTTATAGGGGTCCATTGATAACTTGACCATTGCAATATACATTATAGACCAATCTACTGAATCTATACTCGTCTGTCAGAAACGTTTAACTAAACGACTGTCAAAAGTCGGAAAGCCCGTGTGTGTGTAGATACGATATTGGGTTCATGTTTTTAGAAGACCAGGTACACCTCTTTCACTCTTTCAGTAAAATATTGAAGCGATACAATAGAATCTACCACAAATTATGAATATATCCGTGACGAGTCAGACACAAATTTAAATGTAAACTTGTTAACTTTCCTTGCCCCATTCGGGAACCGGCGTTTACATGCATTGTGACAAGCTCCTGCGATGCAGTGTCACATCCTTAAATTTTGTAACTGTTTCCGTTTTCCTTGTCTATGACTAAGTACGTCAAATACATATATGTTACCCATAAGCGAAACTCTCAATGTTTGGGATTTCATTGGATATTTTTAGGACCGGAAATGACGAATCACTATAAAAAAAGGTTAAATTAAAAGATGCACATACAAAATATTAAGTACTCGTGGCAACTACCTGGATGTCATTTTCATAATTAAAGACATCATCTACCTACACAACTAACGTACAAAAATAGGTCATATAGTAGTGTGTGTCTAGGCTCCATCCTTGCGATAGCGCTATAGTTCCGATGAGAAATTCGAAAGGTGCAAATAAGGTGATTGTCAGGGAATCGAAGTGTAACAAACTGAACTCTAGAAAATAAGATATCGACAAACAAAAACCACAATGTGGTTTTAACGCCCTGAGTTTTACATGTAACAAACCGTTTGTAATAACACTTGGATACGAATCTCCAACACTTTTATACAAACATTTTACCAAAATAAACAGGTAAATCTTTACATTTCCGTTCTTTACACACCTTAATCTCCCAATAACGGGTGATTAATGTTTTGTCTTGAAGAATGAAAGAAAGAAACGGAATAATAATCAATAAATTGGCCTCTCCTCGAATGCTTCTTAAGTACGTCCTTGCTTTTGTCCCCTGTCAAACCGCGAAAATGTAACCTTCAAGTGGTGAACAATGAATGTTAAACCAGACGTTGAAAAGACAACATCTATGGTTTAAGGCTTAGACTATAGACCCTACACAAAATGTTCGAACCCACTTGGAAAGCGTGGTATTTTACATTAATAGTATAGTGCAGTGAAAATGAGGCATGAGGAATATGAATGCATGATTATCATGCACACTGAATGCTCGTTTTGTGAGCTAAACGTAACAGAAAAGCTGACTTCGATTTCATATTTTTTTAACGGGTGAAATTATTTACAGAAAACGTCAAGATTAAATAGTTTGATAGCACTGAAAATCGTCGTCTGGCGTTGTTGACACAGTTGATGACACAGTACCTCGACGTTTACGAGTAACTATCACAGTTATGTACCATAACAGGCCTATCGGGTTTGATAACGAGTTCTACCAAGTTGACTGGTATTTCAGATACATGTTGTTACGAATACATGACTTCTGTAAGTATACATGCTTCAACATAAAATTACCCCCCCCCCCTTATTTAAATTCGGTTTATGCTTTATGTTTAAACCTTGATCATTGTATAGAAAAGTTTAGATGATTGCACTTGATGCCATCAATAAGCTTATGTCGTACAAGCTTCCAATGCGAACCACTCCTTACGAGGTCAGATGCGATAGATCAGTATTAACTGTATCATCGATATGTTATCTTGCTTCTATGACTGAGACTAATGTATGAATGTCGTGCTAAAATAGAACAAACACATGTGTGTACGGTATTATAGATTGGCGGTATATACTTTACCATGATAAATGAGAGCAATTTTTCATTCCTTAAACCCGGGAAGGTGTTATAATCCTAGGTAAACACGTCAATTCATTTCGTTCTTTTAAATCGGGGGGTGGGGGGGGGGGGGGTTATTATCACAGGCTTGCAAATTAATTCGATTTATATACATTCATACGGTGAAATTGCAATTTCAACTGAAGTCTTTCATAATGGATGGATGAATTACCTAGCTTTTAGCAGTATGTAGGGAGCGTCATAGTTTCAAAACCATAAAACTGTCATTATTTATATTAATAACTGCCAAATACGCGTACGCGTATTCAATATGTAGTCGACAAGTTTCAAGTTAAATGAGGAAATGTTTTTTCTTCTAAAACTGTGACAGTTGGATAGTACGTAGTTCCAGCTAAAATTAGTATAGAAAAATATAGCAGGAAACGATAACCTGCTGCTGTTGTTCTACATAGTTGTATTTAGTTACATCGGTTTATGGTAACTTACTGTCAAACTGGTTTCAAAACAATTTTTCTTCATCTCTCTATTGGTGGAAGCAAAATAACTGTCAAAATATGACATGGTCATACATGTTCAGAGGGAATGAAGAAGTTTACTATGAAATATTAAAGGTAAAGGTTAAAGCCTTTTTTCGTGAACTTTAAGTTCCGTTACTGCCAATTTTAGCTCCCGAGTTGTGATGGCTAGTTATACAAAGTACGAGTAAGAAATACCAGGAGATTTATATCAGACATACTTTACCTCCTCTCACATGGGCTTTTGTTCATGCCAACTCCGCCCACACTACAACAACAACAATGCATCAATTGTCAGGCCTGGTATATTGGAATGTATTTATTGAGGGTTTCTATTTGATACATGTATAAAATTACAAAGAGATGTCATTAGAGGAACTACACACAGGCAGTGGACTAGAAAGATATAAATTAAATAATTTTTTTATATAACTCAAATTTTAAATTTTCTTTGATATGAATAAATGTTATGAATCACAGAAATTTGTACATCAAAACCTTAACATTTGTATTTAGTGAAAGAGAATAATCTTGGGTAGGGATACTCTATTTTGAAATATGCACAGTACTAGATATATCAGTTGTCAACTACATGTGCTGTGTGCTCATTTGTGTTACCATAACTACCAGTAACCATGCACTGTGTTCATTTATGTGTTACCATGACTACCAGTAATTGCATGTACTGTTTGTTCATTTTTGTGTTACCATGACTACCAGTAATTACATTATAAAAATAACTTTATAAAAATGTTGACTAAACTAGAATATCAAAACAGGGTTATAATAATATCAAACATTGGTTGGTGAATTTTCAGTAAAATGGTCGGATAGCTTTGATATGTTAACCGTTCTTTTTAAGTTTCTTGTTTTAAACACACCTCTAAAAGTAATATTTGAATTTAAAAAAATAAACCAGAAAACTAAAAGAAGTACATTGGCTTGATTGAATACTCATTTTTTTCAAACAATGTATACATGTGATATGTGAAAAAAACCTTCCAAGTGAGTTACATATGAAAAAAAAAACCTTCCAAGTGTGTTACATATGAAAAAAATACACCTTCCAAGTGTGTTACATATGAAAAGATCATTCTAACTGTATTATAATACAAATGAAAAACCTGAAATATTGAAGATGGAATTGAAACAATAAAAGTCATTGTTGGTCAGAAAATATGTTAAAGAGGTATACAATGAGTATATAAGCCATTTAACTCAGGTTTTAAATATTTACATCAAAAATACATGTCTTCAGGTGCGGCACAAGTTGAAGACATAATGGTGAATAACCCTCAGCATTTTATATGCATAATAACTGAACTGAATTACCAGATTGAATTGTTTCTGTACAATACTTGACTACCGTGTCTTAGCTCTCAATTTGAGGTTTGCTAATTACAAGTGCTTCAGTTGGTAGAATGCTACAGCACATGTTACCCCAACAAATGTAGAAACTCAGTGTGTACCCTTTACAGTTCACAAACCTCATCCATTCCTACTACAATTTGTTATTAATTTCTGTGGATAGAATAATTCAAGTTGATTTTATTTGGTCATTTCATTAGTAAAATCTATACTACAAATACTATGTCAAAGTTTCATGAATTTTTGACGATTCAAACTTGTGGATGAATATTCTTAAATTACCTAAAGTTGGACCATTATCATGCTTCACTGTCCCTTCCATGTACTATACTATTTTATACGGTACAACCAGTTTCAATGGGAAAGAGTAAGATGTCTATTTTGACTTGGACAAAGGGGATGTTTAAAGTATAAAATGTGATTAGAATATTAATTTCATAAGTTCCCTTCTTTATCTAATGAATATGACAAATTTAAGTTTTTCTACACTTTTTTTTTATTGCTCTTAATTATACATAAGACAATACTGATGACGTATAGTCAAATTATCAAAAGATCTAATTAGTACAAATTATTTTGTAACAATGTATCAATTTGTTCGATTCTGTTACATATTTCATAACAATGTATCAATTGTCACATTCTGTTACATATTTCATAACCTGAGGAACAGCTTCAAAATGCAGCTTAGTATTATGCAACAAGACTTTTATAAAAATTACTTCTGAAAATACTGATTTTGTTCATCATTTAAAGGGTAGTAAAACTTAAAGGGGTATTTATTTGTCATGCCAGTTTTTTGTCTGTGTACTGTCATGGATAAACATCACAATTATCTAAATTTCTCACAAATATGTTTTTACAAAAATAAAAAAAAAATGACAATTTTTCTTTATGCAGCATTTACAATTAAAAGGAATCATTTGAACATGTACAGACACATGATCACAAAACTGACAAATTAAATACAGTGCTTTCATTGGCCAACGGGTAATAAATTCAACCTGTTACATTAACTATGCCGCAATATAAAGTTAAACACCATGCATACATACACAAATTGGCAAACACTACACATTCTCAGAAAAAAATGAACTATTTAACTTAATACTTGTATTTGAGTCCACTAAAAAGAAAGACACTGGTTTATATACGATTAAAAAACAAACTTTTTTCTTACAAAAAAAAGTAATGATGATAGATAAAATTTACAATTCTACTATAAAAGTTGCAAACACTCCTTGAGCTATGTTTAGGTATTTGCAAAGATATAACCAACTGACACCAAAGTGATAGTTATAAATGAGCATGTGCAATGACCTCATGGACGTAGGTCAGTGAGATGGGGATGGGAGAAATTATAAGCCCTTGATGATATTTACCTGTTTAAAATTTGCGTTGACATAAAATGGGAGTTTAGCATGTCTTTTGTAACCTTAGAAACTGAAACTGTGTACATGTACGTTCTTAGTAGGTTTTCCTTAGATTGGTTTGTTGGGCACATTTTCTTTCAGTCAAACATAGAGCTTGTGAGTTGAAAACAACAAGACATGTGGCAAAATTTACAAAGCTGCTTTCTGCATTATAAAGTTGTTAGTACCAAAATATTCCTCTTTCACTGAAGTCTTTTATATATATGTTGTATTTTTGGTAACATTGGAATGTTTGCATGAACACTTATTTTTTACCCCAAAATTCATCTCTGCGTTTACGAGCTCTTTCTAGAACTTCTGATGCCAAAGAACAGCTGGATCTTGAAGATAAGACAGACCAGGCATCCTCATCATCCCATGTTCCCATTCTACCTTCTGGTCTTGGTGGGGGTGTGGCTGGTAATGCCGTACTGGCTTGTCGACTTATTGGCTCCGCTGGTTTGCTTGTCACAGCGGGACCAGTTGGTATACTCCAAGCTTCAGCTGGTTTTCGTGGTGGTGGAGGGGGATCTGAATCTGTAGTTTCTGGGCCTGACAAAAATACAAATAAAATGCAAAATTTGTAAAAAAAAAAAAAAAAAATGAAAAAAATTTAAATCTATTTGACAACAACTGATAGTTACTACTCTGATTAAAAAATACCACTCACACAAAAATGATACTCTGTTTAATCTCGGTCTATTTAATGTATTACTCACTTTTCGCTGTTGATCCATTCCTATTCCTTTCAAGGGCAATACCAGCCCATGTCTTCTGTTTCCTTAGTTGTGACCTGTCGTCCGGCAACCTAGGGCGTGCTGGACTGGTTTCATAGTAATTCTCAGAATGCCTCAGGAATGGAGAAGATGGGTAGTGGCTACTCAGAGGATCTGGGTCTTGGGTTTCCATACCAGCTGAAGGTGATTTATGTAACTGGAAACAATCAAAGAAGATGAAATTCATTGATTTATCAGTTTACTAACATATGTTTAATGTAAAGATTGTTAGTTGTATACATTATACATGCATAAATAACAGTTATTGGTAATTACACTGCACTATTCCATTCGGAGAGAACAAGTTGAGATATTTACAGTATCGTTGTTTTACTATAAGGGTAATCTTACACAAATAGTAGTGTCATACAATGATAGAGGTTGGTGGATAGATGTTCTGACTACAAATGTGACTTATCACTACCGTACAGAAGTGTGATTTTCTTTAACTCATTAGTACTTCATACAGGATACTTATGTGATGATGAAGTTGTTATCAAGTTGTGTGTCAATGTTCATAAGAAATGATAGCTATATATAATGGCCTGACTTTGTATCTACATACCACATTATCTGCTCCACAATTACACTCAATGTTGCCATCACCATGTCCTCCATCTCTAGCATCATAGTAACGGCGATTACCTGTTGCATCACTCTCCTCATCATCGCTACGGTAACCATCAGAAAGTTGACCTACTGGAATGTTAGGTGGTTTTATATGTTGACCTGTATAGGAAACCAAACTATATAGTTTCTAGGACCAAACTGTTATGTCAAATATCATGATCCATTCTGTGTAAGGATACTAATGGGGCTTTAAGGTAATTCAGGCATGGTACTTGTTATGTTGGTACGGGATCCATACATTAGTCCTTCAGTTATCACAAGATTACATGCCAATGGCAGATACAGGATGGACAATATAGATCCTACTGGTTCTTAACATACTCAATTATTGGAGCAAAACATAGCCCAGAGACTTGTCTCAATGTTACTATCTCGAGAAACTCTCCATGCCAAATGTGTGGCATGGAGAGCTTCTTGAGATTGTAACACTAAGACAACTCTTTGGGCTAACTCTGCTACAGGTTTAAAATGTTGTATTCAGAGCCAGTACAAAAGACATACAGTAAAGTTTGTCAATTTTGAAGGATTTATCCTGCACACATTCAGTCATTCAAGTATTTCATCTTTCATGCATCATACAACACATATAATGTATGAATATTATGTGAATCCAGGTTGAACATTTACAGATGCTTTTGGGACGAAAATATCATTGGTGTATATTGGTGGTATATCGATGTACCGGTAGTAGAGTTACTAGACTGTATTTTACATTTTATTTGAATGATCATATCATTTATCACAAGGATTAATCATCTATTTTCATTTTTAGGGAAAGATTGAAACTTACGTCTTTGGGGTGGTGGAGTAGATCTAGCTCTGCTGACTTTTGGTGCTGGAGGAGATTTCTTACTTGTACTTGTCTTGTTTGCCTTGAATGAGGGTGATGATAGTATAGCACCACCTGCATAAAGGAAAGGGAAAAATGATGAACATCTGCCCTCAAAACATTTATTAAATTACATCATTATAAGACATGCACACCACAATTGTGTGATAAAATAATTGTCTGGATGGAAAATTGGAGCTATGTCAAAGTCCTACCTCTAGTTGCATGTATTACCACAGAGGGCCAATAAAGTCATTGTGTATACACACAGCTTAGTGTTATGATGACTGTGGTTCACATTGAAAATGTATCATATAGATAACAAGTACTGGGGAGGGGCAGGAGATGTAACATACATAATATCTCTCTGATCCCAACTCCCTTTTAACTCCTCCACTATGCATGCATTCACCATGTTTTTTTGACATCATAATATGGCCAGCTTTTTACAGGTAATTCATGTAACATTCACATAAGGCCAATGTCAGATCAGGATAGAAATTACCAAGTATGACTGAAAAACAGTTGTCTGGCAGAGCAATAGAAAAGGTTGCTCTTGAATAGAAAAATGATCCTATGACTCCATATTGATTAAATAGTAGTAATCCAAGACCATGGGATTCAAACACTGGAGTTTATAAATCTAGTTAGATACACATGGTGGTCTTACCAACTGCTGGCGTTGTTCTAGCTAGATGATGCCGAGCTTTTTCCTTTTCTACAGCAGTTGTTAATCTTGGTGTTGGAACACGTCCACCTTCTGTCTCTGTGCTATCTTCAATGGTTGCCTGAGAATCTCTGGGTGATGTATGTGAATGGTAGCCCTCTGGTGTTGGAATACTGCCAATGCTGTGGACATGGAAAGTAGGATGTCATCAAACACCACATAGATTATTACAAGTAATTTGAAACACCAGATAATGACTGAAAAATTTCCATATCATGATAAATATTAGTTTGAACTGGTTGTTCTGAACTTTATACCCAAGATATGTAAATACTACATGTGAACAGAAAACTGTATTTTACTCTAAGAAAGAGTTACTAACTGTAAGTAATTTGGTATGTAAGTTTTTGCAGAGAGTTTTCCCACAATGCACACAAAGCACTTTACTCAGTGCCCCCCGATACAGACCTATACCTATAACAACAAAATGACCCTTTACACTTCCTCAACTCCCTGGAGAGCATACAATCTGTGCATTGCATCCTCTTTGTAAGTCACTGTTAGTGCACAGCATTTAATCCTTGACCTAGAGACTACGATCCTACCAGGTCCCCAATTACACAGCTGGGTTGTCTGCCTCACAAGCACTTTAAATCTTGCCCAAGGTCTTTAGCCATTCAGAAACAAATGGCAACAGTGAGGCTCAAATCAGCAACTTGCAGATTTTGAGCCACTCTAACCATTTGACCATTACGACTCCAAAATTGTCCAATTTCTATACCTTGTCCATAGACAGCTATCATGGTACTCAATAATGTTATTGTTAGCCACACATGTCATTAAGTTCACATAGGAAGAAATATCCAAAGGTTTTCTTTACCTAGATTCATTTTCTTGTCTTGCTTTATCCTGTGGCCATGCCAGTCTTCTTTTGACTGGCATCGTGGCTCGTTCTTCAATGGGTTTAGGTGATGGTGCTTCTTCCTGTCTTGCTAGTTCAGCTTGTTGCTTAGCTGCTGTCTCTTTGGAAGGTTTTACTCTGTTGAGGGTAAACAAGGACTTTGTTTTGAAAGAGTTGACAGTGGGCTCATGAAATTATGGACTAGTAAGGTTATGGGGACAACACATTTCAACTTAGATAATGACACACAGAAGTTTGACATTCATGGATTTCTAGTATAAGACAAAGGTAATTGAAAGGCAAAGTGTCAAATATACCAGATTTGATATTTTGCATGTGTGTACAAAATCACTTTTTACAACAGGTACATAGAGTATAGTTTCTCTTTGTAGAATACATTCAATACACAAATAACAAGATCAACCATAATTTACTCATTGCCACCACCACCACCACCACCACCACCACCACCACCATTGCCGCTGCGCCAATAATATCTCTATATTCTTACCTTGGTTGTGATTCACTTGGTGTAAGAGTACTAGAACTAACTTCACTTTCTTGGTCCCATAGTCTAGCTTGCTGTGCTAATAACTGTGCTAAGTGTTCCCTTGAAAAGTGAGTTCCTCTAGCTCTCTTCTGATATTCTTGTGCCTTTTTCCTCAACTCAACAACCTACAGTGTAAAGAATTAGTAGTATTATAATTTATCTATGTTCTCGGTTTCCCCTGAGAGGATGATTTCAAAAATTGATTCCCCATCTTATATTCTTTGGAATTCTTGACATTATAACAACAAACATATCAAGAACTATTTTACTGTATGTTTCAATAATCAATAATGCAAGCTGTGTTTGGGATTGTTGTCAGGTTAATCCTAAAATTCTTGAGTTATAATATTGTGAGCTCCATTACTATGATAGGCATCCCCATGTAACGCAAGCACTGTATACCATAAATATGAAAACGTGGTATGATTTATGAGATATAATTATAAACATATTCAATTTGTGTATTACAGGATATTATCTACTATGTGATAGAAATAAATAAGCAAGGAGTTTAAGAAACAAAAGTTACATTTTATGCATGTTAGTTAATACTTACAGTACTCATAATATGTAAATTTATTAAAGTTGAGTATTGGAGATGATAGCACAAAGAGGGATAGTATAGATTCTTACACTGAAGGTGTCTGAGTGGCATCTAGATTACAGCTCACTCTTTATCTAGCCTTAACACTCTCACCTCTTTGAACCAATTGACATCCTGACCTTCTTTTACATCTTTATCAGCTTGTTGTGGTTTGACAGAGAACTGTTTAGGTGTTCTCCTTACCTCAGCAAACCATTCTGGTGCACCACCTACAGGCTTGTCAGCTTCCTTGGCGACAGGTTGGACTTTGTCAGAACTGTCATCACGTGGCTGGATGTGGGGAGGATCTGCACCCCGCCATACTCCCTCCATGTAACCAAACACTCTAGGGTCACGGTAATTTGACCTGTATTCAGATTTCCATTTCCTGCGGGATGAAAATTATTACATTTTAATGACAACAAATCACAAAGTACTTCTCTAAAAGGAAAATTGCCGACCCAGTTTTTGTTACTGTTTTGTCGTACTTTCCTTTGTTTAGATACTTAGACATTATTCCCAAATATTTTTCTTTGTTTGACTGAGGAATATATGAATGACTTTAAGGCCTTATCACTTTGAGTTGAAGATGAGAAGCAGAAAGCCTTTAGGTTATGAGTACAATGTATTTTCTGGCTGAATGAAGAAAAATATTAGCAGAAACATAATTTATGACAAACCACAGAGAGTAATGGGGATTTTGAATGTTTTGACTCATATTTCAAGCATTGAAGAATAAATGATATATATACCATGAAATAGCATGACCAGGGTATAAATCCCACAGTTTAGGTTTGAATATGTTCAACTTGGCTTGTGGATTGTTACATGTTGAAACAAGCTAGATAAATATAATACCAATTGCATGTCTAGCTACCTTGCTACCTGTCACACACAATGGTTTTGTTCAGTCTGGTCTCTGCTCATACATTCTGGATATGACAACATTGTAAACTTGACAATTACAATAAGAAGTCACATTTATCTGTATATTATGTAAAGCCAGTTAATCTTACTTTGTAGCTCCGTGTGGAAAGAAAGGCTTCTGTGGATTTTCAACAACTTTCAGCTGTTCTGGAATATCAAGGCTTGGTACACCAGCAGCTGGCATTTGATCTGGAGATGCCTTTGGACTACTCTTCTTTCTTTTACCCTGTAGTATCAAATATGTGGATGTGAAATGTAAAATTTCAACTCACAACATTTTTTCAGATAATCCAACAGCACTATTTTCTCTCCGACTTTCTAGTCTAAATTCCACATCTAGTTCTACAAATATCAATTTGGGAGTTGTCTTGATGTTGTAAAAATAAATGCTAAGTTACACTGTGCTCTATCAATTTGAGGAATGTACTGCTTTATTTGTATACATCATCATGTCTACATGATTCTAATACTTGATGACACCGTGTCATGTTGTTTTAAACAATGCAAGGACAATCAGAATACTAACTGATCTGGTTGTGTTCAGACTTGATGCATGAGTACATGCATGCAGACATGAGTTGGAATAATGCCAAAATCTGTTGACTCTATTCACTCTTCAAGCTACCAAGTATAATCTGCCTTGTGAACGGAATCTTTGCGACCCTTTGCCAGGGTTCTTAGTATGCTAAGTGGTGGGTGTGAGTATTTATTGTGTCAGGAATTTGCATATTCTTACCCTGTTCTCTTGAACATTGAATCATTTGTACATTCAAAATATCAGTCCTGTTTTTATCCTTGTATGTAACGTTGTATGTAAACACATATTTGTTTGCACAGATATTTGTAGAAATAAAAGTTGATATACTGATAATAGTGAGAGTTTCTTACCCTTGACACTTTCTTTTTCTGCTTCACTTCTATATCTTTCTTGGCATGTTCTTTCAACATTTCCTGTTGTGTTGGTTGGACTTGATTCCAGGCTTGAAACTGGGCTTCGTATTCACTTTTCTTGGCAACTTTCTCTGGCATGTAGGCAGGAATGGCATTGGAATTGTATATCATCTGCAAGGATGACAGGAATTCACAAAGTTGACAATCAGAAATTCAACATTATAAAGAAATGAAGGTAGAAATAGAAGCAGTAAATACAATGTGGTCAAACCATACAGTTCTCAACAAAATGAAGTAATACTGTTACCAGAATATAGTAAATTCAAGTCATTATTTTTGCCCAAGAGAATTTTAATATATTGAAACTGTACAAAAACACAAATGAGAACTGGATAATCTCAACAAACTCAACTCAAAGGGTTTCCAAAAGTTCTGACTAGCTTTTGACCTGTTAACAGAATATCATCACATCAGTAATTAAAACATATTTACAGTAAACTGTATTCTTGGTTTCATCAAAGGAGTTTAAAAAAAAATAAAATGTCATCACATTTGCTTCAAAATTACCATACAGTGAGATGACAAATTCCATTGTGACAGCTCCTGTTGAAGTGCATCTCATATGATGATGTTGTAAAATGATGGTGGAACTTTGTTTCAAAGTACATGGATGGAATTTGTTTTCATTATACATAATGCTTTTACTGAGAGTGGAGTAAAGGACAAGAAGTGATAAATACCCTGTTTCCATAGTTATTGGTTAGGAAGGTAGAAATAATCACAAGCAGAAAGTACACTAGTCTAACCATTGATGCTTACCTGCTCTGCTGCTATCAATGGTGACTCTTTATGTACAGGAGCTTTCCATGCAAACTGACGTTGGTATTCTGACAATCTCTTTGGACCTTTGTCTTTTCGTCTGAATCCAGCTCTGTATTTGAATCCTAATTCAAGCTAAGGAAAGAAAGATGATGTCAGTATAAAGGCACACAGGACAGAGATAGTGTGAAAATCTTTGAACCGACAAATAAAAGTAACATAAATGTTACATTCTGATGAGTGAAGACAACAAATACAGAAGTATTCCTCCTCATCAAAGCTAAACTAATCCCTGAGGGAATTATAGTTTTGATCAATACACACTTCTGAGTACAGGTAGATTATAAGTTGCCTGTGATATGAAGTGATGTAGTGTTAATATTCACTCATGGATGTTGGTAAACCCCCAAAAACTGATTTCGTAAAGTCCTCCTTTTACTATACTACTAAAGTGGGATGTGAACCCATAACTTGTTATCCTGAAATCTAACCACATGACAGGGAACCAGTACCAATATATGGGAGGGAGTTGATACAGTCATTGTTGAAAACTTTTTGAAATAGAATCTTTCAAAGAGTCACAACTTTCTAAATGTGACATCAGGACACAGAAATAATCAAATTAATGAAGCAATACAATTGGTGACACAGCAGTATCATGTGAACATGCCTATCAGTAAACAATGCTAGGATGTTACTGATGGAAGTACGTAAAGTTTGGAGATGAGAGTTGATGACTGAGGTCCTACAGATGTACTGGTACTTTTATCAATACTCTTCAGATCCAATAGTAAGTTGTGGACATGACAATAACTCTATTACAAAGTGTTTTCTATTTTGACAGTACAATATTTCTTGACTCACTCCATTCTGCTCGAGGTTCTTTGCCACATTCTCTTTCTCAGCAACCTTTACTTTTTCTTTGACTTCAACCTCTGCTTTCTCTGGCTTTGTCTTCTTTTCAATCCTTTCCGCATCCCCTACATGAATTTTATAAGTTTTAGCTTTATCTTTCTTTGGTTCTAGTTTATAAGTTTTAGATTTATCTCTTTTGTCTATGGGTGCTGTTTTATTGTCTTGTACAACAGGTCTGGTTTGGTCCAGTGCTGCTATTATGGGTGTTTTCTTTGAAGTGATATTTATTGGCACTGCAACATCAGTACTGTCTTCAGAAGGATCTTGGAGGTACATTTTGGTTGTATTTGTGATTTTGGATGATGGGTTAACAGGATAACGTTTGTGTTGTAATGGTGGCTCTCTTTGCTCTCCTCTGACAAAACCTGGAATGGATAGATAAAATGAATTAGATCAAATTCAAAATGTGGCTGGAAATTTCCAGTCTTCTCTCTGAACAAAATAATATGGATGCCAGGTCCTCTTGACAAAATGAAAACAATGTTCCTGATTTCCAAACCACTTTACTTTCACAAAAAATATGGTATCAAAACAACAAATAGACCCAAGATTCCCCTACCATGTCTCAAGGCAACTACAGAAGTCGTTAGCAGACTCTGAGCTCTCTTGTTTGGGGTCTGGGGTGAACACAGTCATTGATTTCATATTTGATGTATCTCAGTATGAATGTAAGGCAGTGTCAGTTTAGTGGGATAAAGAATGACAGACAGAGTCCCCTTGTATCAAACCCTTATTCTCTTCCGGTCAAAGAGTAATTCCATGGTCGTATCAATCATGTGACACTTTACTATCAATATCAGATTTTACACTTTGAGACTTCAACTGTTGTTTCTTTGATTTAGATATATAAAAATGGTGGCCACCATGTAATTTTTAGTCATAAATCCCCACTTAACCTGCATGGCGCCAGTTGCTAAGATGTCCATCAAGTTGCTACAGTGACCAAAATGTGTGTGGCAATTGAGTTCATGGTCTTTGATCTGGTATTTAATGAATACTGTATATTTGAAATGAATCCAAGTGAAAATCCTACTCTGCTGAGAATCAAAAAACACTTGGGTACTGGTAATATAATAACTGACAGTTGGGAAGTTGTGGAATTTGACAGGTTGATGCATGATGTGATGTAATTTGATGTTTGTGATGTCTGTCAACTAAAATTTACATGATCCTATTCCTCACCTTGTGATGTGAATGCTCAGTTCTAAACTGGACATAAAACTATTATCTCTGTATATAATACATTATATAGTGTACAACAATAGACATGTATATTGGCATTGATTTTCACTGGCTTGGTGACCTAAAAACATGTTGTTTTTGAGCCCTATCATAAATCAACTAATGAATCATCTTCATTTTAAACATTTCATGTGACAAGTCACATTTTTCTTTACAGAACTGGTTGTGAGGTGTTTTTATTACTGATATTGTGTATAAACACCAAATAAGCTATTTCCCATGTTGACTCTGTGTGTGTGTGTGTGTGTGTGTGTGTGTGTGTGTGTGTGTGTGTGTGTGTGTGTGTGTGTGTGTGTGTGTGTGTGTGAAGAATAGAGAGATCCAGGTCAAATTTTTATTGTATGAAGGGGCGTACCTGCCTAATAGAATAAACAACAGTACTGTACTGTACTGTACTGTATATTTATAGGGAGAGGAATTTGAATGTGTGTTAGCACGACACAAACTTTAGATGTCAAATGATTACAATGTAAGTCTCTCTACAGAATGATACTTATCAATATTTACCAAATTCATTCTGTGCCACTTTAATGACACTCATAAGTAGAATTCCAATTAGCCAATTTTGTTCTTCCCTGGAGATATATCATGTTCTAGCCACTTGTCTATCAGTTTGGCACAATATAGAATCAAAATGGGGACTCTGAAGCACTACATAATCTAAGTTCCAACAAGTATCTTTAATACTGTGTATACAAGTACTGTATTGCAATACAATCAATGTGGTGTACAGTACACTGTCATAAATCAGAGTTATTTGTCACTGAACTCACTTACATTCATAATGTTCTTAAGAATTTAATGACATGTACCTAGGACTATATTTGGAGATATTGAGGTATCCCATAAGATACATTCATATACTCAAACTTACTACCAAAAACTGTGCTTGAAAGTAAGTTGGAGAAACTGTGGTGGAATTTGACCCAATTACTGTTCATTTTGATGTATTAACTCTAGTCAATCATGGATAACAAGGATTTGTACCAAGGTAACCAGTACCAGTGTAATTGGAATTGCACCCAACACAAAGCATGGATGTATTACAGTAATACAATCCATGCACAAAGCAAGACTTTAGAGAGACATTCTTATATTGTTAACTATTCCCCTTTATAGTATCAATTTCTATTCTACTATTCCCCTCTCTATTGTTTCAATCACTTCCAACGAGGACTTACACAATAAAATTGGTAAACATTTAGCCATGTCCTGATTGCATTCTTTGCTTAGTCACAGCTCTGATCACTGATATATTTTCTACAACAGTCTGAGATCATAGATAGTGTACATGAGAACTTCTTATCCACTATCTATGATTCAATTGTAAATATTCATTTGATAAAAACCACAGACCCTGGAGTTCATGCCAGGGGCTATGATATAAGCAACAGATAAAGAAAGCAAACATGGTTGTCTCTCAAGAAAATTGATTTTCAAAAAAAACCCACTTACTTAGTTGGGCAGATTTGATTCCAGCATCTGGTGCCATTTGTTCTGGTGCTGGAGAAAATGAAGCTGACTTTCTGGAGTCAACCCACTTGTAGTGAGTTTTATACTCCGAAGAACCCTATGGATTGAAATCATAAATGCATATCAGGAAATTACACACTGCTGCTGCTGCAAACTTATATTTCATATTGTATTGAGATATGCAATGCAGAAAAAAAAAAACAGGGAAAAACCAAGAAAAACTGTTCCTTTTCAGAGATGAACTTAAATATATGCAGAACCTAAAGAAAGGTGCGTCAATACTTACTTCTGGCTCTGTCAATTTCATACTGATTTGGAAGTCAAATCCTGGACACAATTCAAATAAAATCTCCTCACAAAGTTTAACACACTGCTATAACTTAGTATTCCCAAATTTGGAATTTTGTGATACCAGATCCACTGACTCAGAGTAAAACACAGATGTTGCTCTCTTCAAAGACTGGCAGTGACTGTAATCGTTTAAACTGTTATTTCTGTCCAGTTTCAACTGACCACTATGTTGCATGTTATAACATGCTGAATCCAAACCAAATAAGCAACAAAGGAAATGTGGTTCAGACGCGGGAAAATTATAGCGTGCTATTTAAAAGTAACAAAGGCAACTGTTTAAAGGGATTGGCTACGGAGAAAAACATTTATTAACAACGTTTTTCACAATTTCATAATAATCTGTGCCCGGGTGTATCAGTTGTAATGACACTAATGTAGTACATGCAAACGTTATATTCATTGTCTCAGTGTTCATCATCGTTCACTTCGCAACTTGGTAAATGCAGGGCCATTTTTCTTTCTTTCAATCTATGCTATTTTCTGTCAAATATAAAGAAATTATTGTATTTTTGATAAAAAATGATGCTAGGGAAACTTTCATTTAAATGTAATGCATCGTACAAGCACCGCCATTGACATAAACATGATTGACAATAGGGAATCTGGATTCACCTCTCGAGCGAGCTCGATCTTGACCCAGTGGCTTCAACGGTTGTACATAAATATATATATTATTGCGTTCACATACCTTGAAACGCACAGGCATTTTATCGAACTCTTGATTTACAGTGAAACATTTATCAAGTAATTGTGTATTTTTGAGATATCACACTGTGCAACACCAATCACCAGTCCCGTTCAAAAACTTCGTTAAAGTATGGCGTCCTTAGTACTGCGCAGTCGCATTGTGCTTACAGTTACCAAGTGACCTTTGACACAAGTCATATGTCACTACACTACACACATGACTACTAGTACTAGTATAGTAGTTTTAGTACTACGTTACTCAGGAAACCGGCATATATCTTTTCTTTTTCACAATAGAGAGACTGTGACCAAATAAGTCAAATATACATAGTGTTCAGAGTCCACAAGTGAAGATTTGAAGTAGGTGAATTTTGATATTATATTACAGTATATTACAACTCAGTCAAGGTCACACCTCACAATGTCAATGGGTTACATGTGTGAAGGTGTGTGTATGGGGGTGGGGGTTTGGTTTAAATATGATTGAAATTTTTTTCTTCACAATTTACTTAATTGCTAACAAGGTACAGTGTACATGAAATGGCATGAATTTTCATTTATCTGTAAGAAATGATGGTAAATTTGATGTGATGGCAATTTTTCAGGCATCTAGTATCAATTGTTCAATTTCTTGTTGAACAAATTCTTCAGAATGGAATTTTCATCAATGTTCCCATCATATTTTGTCCATCGTAGATACCAAGTGCTTAATTTTTCCTACCCACAGATTGGACTTTAGGTTTGTCCAAAGTCCCTCTCTATGATACTAGAGGTACTGTGGTTTAGAGGCATAGAGTACTGTGGTCAAGAAGAATGAAAACATGTTGCTGTTTTACCAAGCTTTATAACATGTGTTTATGTCTGGCATTTGCTTTCATATATGAAGTATAAATCGAGACTACTCCTCCTACATACTTCATTTAACTATTCACATGTATATTGATTCCATTGTCTTCTCAGGTACTCAATATGGCTGCAAGACTGCGACACATTGTGTGTGCTATGTCAGGTGGTGTAGACAGTAGTGTAGCTGCTTTGTTGCTGAAAAGGAAAGGTTACAGAGTGACAGGATTATTTATGAAGAATTGGGATTCTCTGGATGAGACAGGAGTTTGTTTATCAGATACTGAATTCCAAGATGCACAGTATGTGTGTGAACAATTAAAAATACCTTTACATCATGTCAACTTTGTTCAGGACTATTGGCATGATGTGTTTTCTTATTTCCTCAAAGAATATCAAACTGGAACCACTCCGAATCCTGATGTATTATGTAACAAGTACATTAAATTTGATAAATTCTTGAAGTATGCCATGACAGAATTCCAAGCTGATGCCCTAGCAACAGGACATTATGCCAGGACTGATATTGGAGAAGATATTTTGTATAAAAGTGATATTGTCCAACAAAATGGCATCAAGCTCCTCAAAGGTGTTGATCCGAAAAAGGAACAGACTTTCTTTCTGTCACAGATATCCCAGAAAGCATTGCAAAAGACTTTATTTCCACTTGGTGGACTAACCAAGCACCAAGTCAAAGAAATTGCAAAGGGAGAAGGTCTTGACAAAATTGTGAAAAAGAAGGAAAGTATGGGAATCTGTTTCATTGGAAACCGGAATTTTCAGAGATTTATCCAGGAATATATTGAACCCACTCCTGGTAATTTTGTATCGATAGAAGATGGAAGGGTTATAAGTAGGCATGGTGGGTGTCATTTATTTACTGTGGGTCAAAGGGCACATATTGGTGGACAGAAGCTTGCTTGGTTTATTGCAAGTAAAGATACAAACACACAGACTGTGTATGTAGCCCCAGGTACTCATCACCCAGCATTGTTCTCCCAAACAATGTTGACGGAACCATTACACTGGATTCACACCATTCCTAAACAACTTATAGAAGAAAAACTACTGCAATGCGAGTTCCGATTTCAGCATGTCCATGTTCATCCATTGGTTAGGTGTGCAGTAACCATTAATGAACATCAGCAAGCAATTATTACATTAGAGCAGCCACTGAGAGCCTTGACTGCAGGACAGTTTGCAGTGTTGTACCAAGGTGATGAATGCTTGGGAGGTGCCAGGATTGTTTCAGTAGGACCCTCTCTCTATGATATTGGTCGACTCACTCACAGCAGATTATCAGAGGAACTGGAAACATTAACCAACTGATGTCCACAAATAATAATGTGATATTTTATTCTCGGTCCAGGAATGTCAATTAGAGAAAAACCTGAACACTACTAATGAAAGGTTGATGGATATATATTTGTATTCAGAAATTATATAAATTGATAGTTTGAATGAATAAATAAATATATACTGAATATCATAAACATATGATTGACTTGCATTAATATCAACAACACATGTTTTAGATGTACCCGATGTATGCATATCAATATTATCATAGCAATACATTTTTAGCTCATTTGAGTTAACATGCCGTGGAGAAGTGTGTGTGGATATGTCTGCATTAACAAATGAGTCAAAAACTCTTGTTACTTGTAATAGCCCTTGATGTTATTTTATAGTCTGGGTGCCAACTGTGTGGGTGGACATTTAATGGTAACGATAATGTATAGGAACTAGACTACCAGTCATTTTACAGGTCTAGTTTGTATATACATGTATATATTATAGAGGGCGAAATGGTCATAAAATTATGTACATTTTTGGTCAAATTGTAGTAAGAGGAATGGTCAGAAATTTGGTGAGGATGTTTCTAGGGTGCCTATATGAGAAATTGTTAAAAACAAGATAACCAATTGTTGATGAGTACATTAGGTCTAAAAAGATGGTTTTGGTCAAAAAATGCTGGGTACACATAAATTGTTGTAAAGTTTTGTTGGGATATTTGTCATGTTTCTAGGGATGTCTAGGTGAAGAATTGTTAAAGACAAGATGAACGCCATTCTTCATATGATGTGTTAAGGTCTAAATATACAATTTTCAGTCACATGGTTTAGTTTTGGTAGATTGGCCTAATGTTCGATTTACACCTTTCACTGGATAGATTGGGATTGAATTCACTGCATGGTGATTAAAAACTTTAGTGTGCCAATAGTTTAAACTTTATTTGGTCAAAAGACATCATACATTTGCAGTACTGTTTGATGTCTATGTTACTCCTCTGGATGTCAAATTTGGAAACTATTTTGAAGATGACATTAATATCAGTATGGTCTGTTATGTGACTACTGCCATTGGTGCTTTAAGTTATTTTATTTTCTATGGCAGTAGTACATTATGATTGATGTATGCATATATGGATAATGTCTTTTTGCTGAGAGTTCTCAGCAATGAATCTAATGCTGAAAAACTTCTCAAGCTTGGTGTTAATGTAGGATTGCTAGATCGAAAAGCCAATGACAAATCTCCGAGCTATACATGTATGTACACCTTGTACCCATACTCTATAGAATCAGAAACTCTGCTACAAGTAAGAACACCATTGACCCTACTTCAATGTGTGTTTAGTAAATGGGCACACCTTTACACATATGTTTACAGTCATATCTGGATTTCATGACACAACACCTTGGAACCCTACATGCCAATTTGACATGCCAACATCACATGTAGCAATTTCATGTGATGTACCAACTTTGGTGTGCCTCTATCCTCTATCCCTGGCCTTGCTATGTGATGAATCAGTTTTTTTAATTTTGAACAAATATTTTTTCTTTTTATAAAAGTGCGTACTGAGACAAGACCCCCCCCCCCCCCTTCCCTACAGCCACAGTCAATTTCATTTTGTTTAGTTTGCCTAGCCTTATGAACATGTGCATTCAAGTACATGGTGTGTGTTGAACTTGTGAGGCTTCCAGTATGGCATGATAGACTCCTAGGATTACTAAATAGGTAATGGCTACTAATGACAAAGTTTATAGAGCTTCATTTATGATGTCCTTCCTGGAATACATGGACAGAAAACTCCCTTTATCAAATATGTCATGATGTTCCATATTAAATTTGAGTCAAGAGGTTTTTCATTTTCATTGGGTATTTGGTATGTAGAAATGTGCATTCTGACTCAGACCACTTTTAGTGGTCTGAGATTCTGAGCATCCACAAAGTACAAGTGGAGAAAATATGTCCCAGAACTGATTCACTGAAGATGAATAATGGTGGTGCTTTCATAAAGATGCTATCATTCATCACCAAAATTCATATTTGAAAATTACTGCCATAATCCACCTTTACATGCTAATATTCTGTAGACTCGCCAACTGTTAGTCTAATATTTTCTCACCCTATCATCATTGGGCAAGTCACACATTCATTTTTGTGTCTTACAGATTGTTTGACTTTTTTCTATACCGTTAAACAAAAATGGTCCATAATATCAGAAATAAAAAAAATAATCTTTTATCATTACTAGATAGTTCTGTAAGTATATAAACACTTATCTCCCAAGAAGTCTGTGAGGGCCATCCCTCATGGGTTGGTTCAATCTGATTAAAATCCTATGTAGATGTCGGCTAATCAGCAAAATAACGAAGGTAAAATAGCAATGAACGATTGCCGACATCTACATTGGATTTTAATCAGATTGGGGTTGGTCGTGTTAATGCAGGAGGAAACAGGAGTACCCGGGGAAAAACATGCTTTGTTCGGTAGAGTCAAACTGAACGACACTCTTCTTACTTACAGTGTGATAAATTTAATCAAACCCTGAATGGGTTCAAACCTCAGCCACAGTGGTAAGAGACAAGTGGTTTAACCACTCGGCCACTGACGACGTGTTTTCATAGGTATTAGTGTTCAGCAAGAATAGAGCATACACAAACACACCAAAACATACACACCTGAGCAGCCAGTTTGATACTGTTGTAAAACTCACTTTTTAATGAGAACCATTTCAAATTACATTACTTTCACAGTATCATAACAAGATGTGATCCTTATGATCGTGGTCTTTCTTTCTTTTCTTTGTACAATGCCCAAAGTGATACGTTGGCAACTTTGACAACCTTGAACCTGACGCCAGGAATATCACCTACAGCGTGACCTTTTCTACCGAATCCAGCCACCAAAACTTCATCGTTTTCCTAATGCGAAGAAAAGAAATAATTGTTAACTATATCAGCAATATGGTAGTTCCTTACTTTAATATTACATTCCTCAATGAAATTAATAGATATATTTCCAGCAATTTCATAAACCTTCCATTTCTGTATAAGTTTATATATATCATCGCGTCAGTGCAGTAAGGTTGTATCTGCCTATACAATTGCATATCAGATACAACCTTACTGCACTGACGCGACGATATCATGAATGTATTTCACAAGCATGTCATATTCTTCTTACTTGTGATGACATAGCTAAGGCTTCTTTTTGTAGTGTCAAACCTGATGAGTCATTTCAGTGAAACCCACAGTTCATCTCATAATGTAGGCATTCTTTACTTTCTAACACGTCAACCAAACATAAGAAAAGTGTATTGATTTTAGTTAATTTCATTGTAACCATATCTACCATAGTCATATTCATCAAACAGGCCAGCTGGCTTCATAAAAAACTACCAGCTGTCCATTTCAATAATAACTTAGTTTGTCATTTTTGTGTGGGCAAAACCATCACTCCACTACTTCAAGTACTCACTTCAATGTAGTTGAGACAACCATCTCTAGGTACAAAAGCTGTAATTTTCTTTCCATTCTTGATCAGCTGTACACGGACACACTTCCTGATAGCAGAGTTAGGCTGTTTGGCTTCAACACCACTGTCAAGAAAACACACCAATTTAACATCTCAAAATCAAACATATCTTCATACATCTTCAAAGTGAATTGGTTGCCAGATTTTATACAGATTGCTTGCTGTCAAGCATGAAAACAAGTACAATAGTCATCTAATGATAAACATGGTATATCAAACTGTATGACATGTAACATATAACTAATTTTAGTTTTATGTAGTTTAGTGTAATCCAACAATGTCAAAGTTTGGCTTGAAGCAAACTCCTCAGATGGGCAAGCTGATTGGAAAGCATGCCAAACTACACTTTCTTCTTGTAATAATCAACAATACAAGTAAACGTGTTTTCAGTCAAAACCAATCTAAATGGACCTTGTGAATAGCTTTATATTATACCTTAGGTATAGAGGATCAACAGTTCAGGGTGAAAGAATTAGGATTTATTCTTGCCTCTTAACAAAGGATTTAGTTTGTAACCGAAAACCTTACACCCATTCTATATTACATTATGTGGAGAAATACCCAAACTGAACATGTGTCGCAAAATACTTAAACAATAATGTACACCCTCCCAGCCCATAATGGATGAAAGTAAACTTTGGACGACATAATGGGCGAGGCGACAGCCGAGCCCATTATGGAGTGCAAAGTTTGCTTGAGTCCATTATGGACTGGGAGGGCGTACATTATTGTTATTATTTTATAGTTTTGCCAATTCCAGTGAATTTGTAGACCGAGAAACGCAAAACAACATATAATATACACAGCGCTGAACATCATCTGCCATGTTCGGCCCGGAAGCTGAATACTAATCATAGCGACACACGTACGTCACGGTACACATAAACACACATACACTTCAATGAACTGCTGTGAACACAAATTTGTTTCATGAATGCTGATGCGTTGTATTTTTAAACAGTGGAAATGACAATCATAAGTAACAACATACATTTCGAAAAAATACCTAGTCATATGAAGAAACAGAACAAATAAGCTTGTATTGTTATTCTTGTTCCGGGGCCGCGATGCCCAATAACCCAGTACATTATCAGTAATAATGTACAGCGATGACGTCACAAAATTCACTGGAATTGGTAATGCTATAATATAATAATTTATAATCAATCATCGTAACCTGCTGTTTTACAAAAAACAAAACTGATTAACCAACTTACACTTTTTCAAGGACGATGCCTTTAGCATGGGAAGCACCACCAAATGGGTTAGCTTTCAGAGTAGTGCCAGAGTGGGCTTTCTTGTAATCATTATCATGCCATTTCTGTTCACGTCTTGTGTTGCGCAATTTACGAGCTGTACGAAGACCACGTGGTTTACCTGTAGGCAAGTCAAAAAATGGTTAAATATAATTGATGACTTTGTGAAATTACAAAGCATTGACAATCATGAAATAGAATGACATACATCTATACAAGCTACTCTGCCACTACTAGTGAGTCAACATATCAAAGCCAGTACAAGAGTGATGCCCTTTCAGGCAAAACCTAACAATACAAAAACACTGCAAATTCATTGGAAGATTAAACTTTCTTTAATTGTTCCAAGATCCTAAAACCATTTATATCTGTACTATTAATTAAAGACATTTTCCTAAAATATTTTATACTTCTAAGTTCTAATAATCTCTGATCATAAAACAGAATTTATAGGAACTTAAGCAATTCCTGCATATTTTTAAATTCTGGGGAGGGCATCATTGAGTTTGTGATGATAAAGTGAACTGCAAAGACACAATCATGACAGTCTGCTCAGTTACTACGTTAAGGGATATTGTTTACTGTAGGCATCTCATTTCGACCACGGATAGGATTAGTCTTCCCGAAGTATCTTCTACACTTCAACATTACTTCGTATTACAATATAACAGTGACTCTAAACTGTTCTCTTTAATATGACAGTCATAATCCAAATAACATTTCATAGTTGTCTATGAAAATGAAAACGTGAAGCCAAGTAAAGCATGTAGTGAAGTACTAGTATGCGCTGTGCATGCCTCAGTCTCTCCATGCTGCAAGTGTGACATGGCGTGTAGCGATCATTTCATATTGTCCTAAATGTATTTTCTATATTAAGCTATTTAAATTCACCACATTGAAACAAATTGATTGACCATCATAATCAAATTGGGGATGTTAATTGTGTAAACAAGTTGCCTTTTAGGTGATAAAACGCTAAGTTTTCTTTATCACATGGAAGACTAACCCATGATGTCCGACGGCAAGGAGAAAAAGGACGAGACTGTAGAAAACGAGAATAACGTACCTTGATAACTTACCAAACTTTGCTGTTGAGGGCGTTGTTTGTCAAGGGTCAAATTGACGGAAACTCCTTCTTTAGAACAAATTGGTTTGTCACTTTCAAATCAACAAAATAAATGACATTTCAATATTTGAGGATGGCGTCTTAAAGTACGTGGGAAGTCATGGATATATGAAAATATGAGAATATGTATAGCTCATCAACTTAGAGGGCGCTTTCCCGAACCAATAATCACGTGATAGTTTGTCAGATGACTTCAATCATGGCTGTCTCTACAAATTTTGTCAGTGTCCTTACATTTTTATCTTTTCTGGTTGTGTTCGTATCTGCCGAAGGACGGGTTCCTATAATAGCATGGTCAAATGGAAAGTAAGTGTGTTGTCTTATTTATTTTTCTAACAGTTTATTAGATATAACACGTTATGATGATCAGATCTCTAGCAAAGAACGAAGTCATGAGAGAGAGAGGTGTACATTGTAAAAATGTAATTACACCCATCATCGTCATTATACGATATAGCAGGTCAGCTGATTACCGTATTGATTAACAATTGAATTCAGGTGAAAGACTGAAGCAAACGAGTGAATTTGTTGAGATGATATTGCCTCTATTGTCAAAATCATAAGACCATGCTGATAATATGGAATATCTAGTGAATTATGAATTTTCAGAAATGAATTAATTAACTAAATATACAGACAAAATACTGCATGTTCATTATTGACTATTATATATATATATATATATGTAAATACTATAAATATAAGGACTGTGTGTTCAATAGTCACTTAGGATTAGGTCAGGATGTATACAGGTCTCGCATGTACAAAATGTACTACCATAATACCAAATGAAATGTACTGCGTTTCTAATATTTATGCTGGTTAGTAAATTGTGTACAAACGCCTACCATCAAATCTGAGCTTATATTAATTTGAGACTAAATCATCATTTAAAAGAATGTTGTTGAAATTTTAACCTGTGTTTGTAAAGTTTTGGGCAACCTTATAATTTCAGTGAGGAGATAAAAATAATGTCCATAGAAATATTTAAATAATTTGAATTAAATAGTGTAACATAAAACAAAGGCATTGGCTGTGTAGATCTAAGTCTACTGCCAGTCTGTGGTTTGATATGTTCCTAATTACAAAACAGGGAGTTTTTACGTGTAAAGTATTCAATTGTGTGAACTGTTTGAACATGAACAGTGATTCAACTTTGTCTTTGCATTTTGATAGCCTAGTTTAGAAAAAGGAGTTTTAGCTGAAAATAATTGTGCAAATATGGTCTTCAATGTTAAAATTATACTTAAAAATAGGCAAAGAGATTTACCAAATTGTACTTGTTGTTGGTCCCAAAATATGACATATTCATTACTTTGTCTCTGTTGTTCAGCTTGTTGTCACACTTGGCCACAGTTCCTGCTGGTCACACAGTATCTCCCAATGACCTACAACAAAATTATCTAGATGCCATTGTAAATAATGGACCACAGAATATTGTACTGCTGCTGCAAGATAAGGTAAGTCTTAAGAGATTTGTTGAGTTTGAGAGTTAGAGAGACAAACAGAGACATAAAAGACAGAGGCAGACAAACAAGCAGAGGGAACAGAAAAGGAAAGAGACAGAGAGATAGAGAGGCAGGAGGAGAGGAGGAACTTGAAAGAGAGGGTATTATTGATATATGTTTTGTGTACAATATTGGTCACTGAGAAGGAATCATTATAATATCATTGTCTAAATATTTTAAAATATGTCCATACAACAAAAGACACATGTAAAATGAAATTATTGATTAACTAACAAGTTTGTTGTGTCTTGTTCCGATTTTAGCTGAGTATGGAAGATTTCACTCTATACGGTGATGTATACAGCAAAGACCACAGTAAGAATACATTCCATAATCTCAAGGTATGTATAAGTATGTTATTCTATTCAACCATAGAACATTACAAACCTCAACTTGATGACTCAGTAATGTATGCAATTCACAAATTATGCAAATGGTGAGATCAGGTGCAATCTGATTAATATCTGATGTAGTGAACCTGGCGCAATTTCTTTATTTACCTTGTTTCCTACTTTTATTATTGTTTGTTCGGTTTCGTTCTATGAGTGAGCACATGGTATTGTATCAGATGTAGGAACAAGGCGCTCACTCACGGAACAAAAAAGTACAAACGACTATAAAAGTAGGAAACAGCGGTTACAGGTAAATAAATTGCACCAAGTTCACTACATCAGATTTTAATCCGATTGGATCAGGGGATAGTCTTGCTAAGATGTATTGCCAGAATAGAGACAAGAACTGAATTTAGAAAATTCAAAAAAAAACTTTTCATGGTACATATAAGTAGAAAGTTTGTAAAATTTGACCTGGTTGTTTATTTATCTTTACTTCCCCTTCTAGAAATCTCTGGATTCATCAGCATCATCTCTGACTTTACCAACTGTTGACATTGGTCATGATAATGACCTGGTCCGTTATTTGAAATCTCACATCAATGGAGGAATCCAAGATTTACAAATGCCGGCATCAATGGAAGATATGAAACTAGACGGAACTAAAACCAATGTCATAATCCATCACCTCACAGCACCTGAAAGGTTGGTGACAAAACTGCAGTTCAGTTAAAACTGTCTTACAAGAGAATTAAACGTGTAGTTTAGATTTGAGGGTAGAGAGTTAGAGATAGGGGGTATAATAATCCTTGTTTCTATCAGCAGTATTATGGTACACCAATTGAAATATCAGTTGCTGATGTTATAAATGTGATAAGTTGATAAGAAGAGATTTTTAGGAAATCATGACATCAGGGATTAAGATCTATGTAGAACGGATTTATGTTTGTTTTTTGGTAGTGACTATGTATTATGGATAGAGTATTTGCTTGACAAAAACATATATATTTTTACAGCTATTTTAGTCATTGTTACGATTGTTACATTAGTGGTTCCATGAACAAATCAAGTTACATAGTTTGTAATTTTCCATATCTTCTGTCCATTCTCTTACGTAAGATGTTTTGTTGAGATTATTGTAAATATGTTGATATTCTCTGTATTTTCTGTTTCAGTGAGGGCAGGACCAAAGCTGAGAAATTAGCCAATATGGATAAATATCTTGGAGAAGTTAGCAAATCATTCCAATCTGAGAGTACACCATATACTATGCTGTTGACAGCTTCCCAGCCATCATATGTAAGTACTGGCTGTATGGTTCAAGACAAAAGAACTCTGTGCTAAGTAGAAGTGTATAATTGATTTTGAAAATGTTGAAATACATGAGTTAATTATTCGTGTGATGTATTTCTTTCAGACTATACATGCTGAAAGTTTCAAGACATTACAGCGTGTACGTCGTGAAGGTACTGAGGAAACAGTAGATAACAACTCAACATACACTTTTATGAATACAAGCTGCGTATATCTGTTTGCCAGTAAGGTGATCTTTGTCCTCAATACGACAGGTGACAATCCTATTCATGCTGATATTGACTTGACAGGCTTGACAGGAAACGTGAAGGCTGATTGCGCTGACGAAAACAGAACGTAAGCATTTATCATTCACGAGTGTATTTTAGGGACATCTGGGAGGTGGACATCTCTGAAAATATTGTGTAAACCTTCCATGTAAACACCAGTCCTGGTTGTCCCTACCATTGACAAGGTTAAAGTGTGTAGGATTAGAGTGCAGTTATTTAAAGGATGTTGGCAGATTTTGTGCTTGGGCTGTAGATGACAAAAGTTCGATTTAGATAATATTTTGATGACATTGATGTCAGGTGTAGTGCATATCTTAGGAGGCAGACGATCCCACCAACAAGTTAAATTTGAAAAAAAATAATTAAAAACTATTTAAAAACCAGATCTAACAGAACATTGACAAGAAATATACTTATTTTTGGTTTGTTTGTCAAAAGACTTAAAGGTAGTGTACATGTATGTATGACACATGGTGACATCTCGAATTGCATTAGTGTATATGTAGTATTTGTACTGTGGTATCTCTCCAGATCTTAACTGTAATATTTTCTACTTTCAGATTGACAGCTGTTTATAATTACAATGATGGTCCTGTGACATTAAATCTGACTATGAAGTGAGTAAATTACTGTGGTGTTGACTCGCCGTTAGGTTTTATGTGACATGTACAATATGTGAGTTATGATGAGACATACACAGTACACTGAGTTAATCATGGCGTTGTCTACACACCAATATGTGAGTTATGATGAGACATACACAGTACACTGAGTTAATCATGGCGTTGTCTACACACCAATATACTTTGCAATACTGAGTGAGGTAGAAAGTGTTATGAATGTAGAGGACTTAGCAATGTTACTACTATGTTATTTTGATAGCAACTTCACAAAACAACAGGTGGGTTTGGGGTAGAACTGTACCCAAGTCAGTAGAAAGGAGTAATTTGACAACTCAACTAATGCTGTGTATATTTCAATGCACATCAGAGGTATAAAAAATAGAAGCCCCAGCTCTGAACCAAGTTCATGAAAACAAGTCAGTTTTTGTATAGACTATATGTGTTATCTCTTGTCTTTCAGGATGGTTTTTGATTATGATCGATCAATGTGGCTCACTAATTCATTCCAACTAGTAGAGTACTCCTATAAAAATAATACTGAATCTTATCGTGGGAAAAATGAAGACTTAGAATGTAACTATATGAGTGCACCACTAGGACGGTCATATCATTGTGATAATCCACCCGATGCAGAGGGTAAAAGTTTAAATGGATCAGCATACATTGATTTCACTAAGTTACAGGTTAGTACTTGAATTCCTTGCAATGTCTGAACTATCATGGTAAGGTCCAACCTACCCTAAGATCAAACTTGTCGTTACAGTCTTATGTCAGGTATATTCCATTGTTTAGAGGGAGGTTAGCTGAATTAGAGGTACCATACTAATTTTGCAACCAGTCGTGAGAGAAAACTCTGTAACGTCTTCAGGTTATGGTCTGGCTATACTAAAATGCACAGGTTACTGATTTTCAAACAGCATTTCAGTTTGTATTTCTTATGTCGCCTGTGTAAGAATTCCTCAGTGTGGAGTCTGCAGTATATTTTTCTCTTTCATATAAAACGATATCCTCTCATTTGTATGGTAATGTCCATATAAAGAACATAACAGACAGTCTCCCATTTACCATAATAATAATATTTCTGTTACTCTGTTTTACAGATACAACCATATAACATCACTGACGGTGGTTTTTCAGCTGCCGATGACTGCATAGGTTTCTTCACTGAAGCAATCTGGATGAGTTTAATATCTATTCTGTTAATGATTTTGATCTTTGCATTTGGTTTAATATTTTTATTAAGTTTATCTACAATGGATAGATTTGATGACCCTAAAGGTAAACAACTCGTCATAACCACAGATGACTAGAGATGTTTAGCAACTGTAGTGTAGACTCTGCAATAAAACTGTGTTATATTGAATGTGAAAGTAACCCATGTAAATTGAGATTTGTACAGTGGTGTTCGATTAAAAGAATATTGATTTTAATAACTGTTATGTGTTTTATTTTACTATGTTTTTATGTTCTGAAGTTCACATATATTTATAAATCATGTACGCATGTCATGTGAAGGGAGATGGTATTAATTTCATGATAGTGTCTTGGCAGAAATTTAACAGCATGTATTCAAAATGAACATTCCATTCACTTTTGTAATTTATTTGCTAATGTATGAAGTGAAATTATGTGTCATTTTTTGAAAAAAAGGACAGTTTTCTGATGAACTGGATGAATGTTCAGTGATTTGATTTGGTAAGATTGGAAGGAAAAGTCGACTTCCATTAAATAATCAGGATGAAATGGGGGGCTGAAATGATGTTCATCCTTCTAATACAGTCAAGTTGCCCTATTCAGAGTACATTGTAATTTGAATTACTAAAAGTAAATGCCAGTTTAGTCAAAGCAGTGTTTCTGACATTATTACACACAACTCAGTTCAGCTTTAGATGAATAATTTAACGGGAGTATTCACAGCACTCAAAACGTATTTTAGAGGTAAGGTTCTTTCAGCAAGGTTGCAGTAACATTTGTTGCATATCATGAAGTTTATATTAGTGTGTTGTAGATTTCAAAAGTATGCAAGGTAGTTTTCATGTGTTACCTGTATCACTAATATTATTCAATATTTCAGTACATTGGAGTTAAATCATGCAAGTAGACCTAATAGGCAAGTGAGCAGACTGTCACAGATAAGGAGTTGATAGTTTTATTTGATGAAATTTGGGATGTTGTCCACTCATACTTACATTATGTTGCAAGTGGACAGTGCTTGTTTGCCAAGTTGTGTGTCGAGTAGTCCATGTATATTGTATTAATGATGCAGACTTGTCCCATCATTTAATGTGTATATAATGTGGTATACCTTAGCAGATAATAAATTGTGTATGTGAAATCAAATAACTATGTTTCTGTAATTCTGTATTCAAACAGCGTGAGAACATTTGAATATAAACAGGATCGTATATTTCATGTGCAATTGATTTATTTTATGTAGCATGTCTATGGTATTAATTAGTTTGCATTGCTGTTAATTATCAACACCTTGTCACTTGATCATTCAATATTTTTTGCTTCGAGAAGACAAATTACACTTCTGGCTTCAAAATGTCAGAAATGAGCTAACTCGACTTTCTAGAGGACAGATGTCATGTGTATCAAAGACTCAGTTGGGCTGCTGATCTTCCTGGAATGTCATATCCTTACACATAAATATAATGACAACAAAGCCTGACGAGTGGTACTTACAAATTTATACAGCAGGTATGACAATTTTAGTCTGTTAAAGATATGTTTTGCCCTCATCAGCCTTCTCTGAGAGGGTAGGCCGATGGGTGTGGGCACCTAGACTGTGAGATATGTCGTGTCGAGAGCACCCCATCATGGCGTACCTTACAGACTAGTGGGCACCCTGGAGTGGAATGTCTTAGAGACTATGGTAATTTTCACTTCAAAAATTTGCCATCTTGAAATTTCTGTGTTTGCAAGATTGAGGATTATTCACATGAACTATTGATGACACAGAATGAGACCAACGTATCAGGTCATAACATAGTAGTGCTTTATTGGTAAAGTCAATTTATACAATTGAAAACAAAAAAAATCACTTGTCAATATTTTCACATCAGAATATATATCTATACAGGGTCAAATAAGTAGAGAAATGTCCAATATTTACAAAATGACACAGCAATCACTTTATGTGATGGGTGTGGACGGATAGACAGTTCTGGCATTCTTCTGTATTTTAGGATAATTACACAAAAACCTGTTTGTGATCAAAACAAACCTCACAGGCATTAATTAATTTTTAAAAAACCATTAAGTAGTTGAAAAATACACTTTAATACTCTCCCTCCCTCTTGTCTCTCACTCCCTCCCCCTCTCTCTCTCTCTCTCTTCATCTCTCACTCTTTGTTACACACATACATGTACACACGCACACAAATGATGTACTAAGAATAATACATAACTGCATACAGAAGTGAACCCCTTTGTGATAATTAATAATACTATACATAGTATGCAAACAAAAGCACAAATTATTAGCATGGATAAACAATCTTAACAAATTAAACAATCTTCTTGTTCTTTGTGTGGTTAAAATGCATTTTTACACAAAATAGAACATAATCTCAGAGAACAATGAAGGCATCAGCAAATATGAAATGAAAGGACGCACAGTGCAGAAGTGTAGGTTGGGTTTAATGAATGGCCTAAAATGATCATATTAATTTTCCACCACACTGCAATGAACTGCACTCTTTAACATTCATATACTGTACTTCACTCGGATATTAAATTACACAAAATACGTCACAGCTACCGAGTCTTATCAAATTACTATACAAACTACCATTCACATAGTAGGGATCACTATCCACATTACAAAATAATATAGCTTTTCTATATCACTGTCTTATTTGTAAATATCAGCTTTTATTAAAACAGCCAAAGTAGGGACGGTTACATAGTATACAATATTACTAAACTAGCATAAAAACATTGTCCAAAGTGTCAGTTGGATGGAATGTACATATATATATAATACAGCTTGATCAAGGTGTACCCTAGATATCACGTCAACCACTCAGCTGGCAAAACAGAATAACACAAGATGTGGTGAAACTGCCAGCAGGATAAAACAATGTCATATTAAGTCATACAGCTGGTGTCAGTCAAGTTACACCATGTTTAGTCATCCAGCTGACAGAGTAAAGCCACTCCACGTTTTATCCAATGCTGTGTGGGTTGGTCAGTGGGTAATTCCACGGATAACACAAAGTTTGTAGAATGTCCTGTTGTGGACAGCGTACCACGACGTTCACTGGTTTTGTACATTGGACATACATAATCATTACAATCAGCGAAATCAGCCATTTTACCTGTGGTATGAATATAAAACAATTATCAGTAACAACACAATTAATTAAAAATTATCATTGATCATGGGAAGGGAAAGACAGTAGGATATATCCTTGCTGTGTTTTTGTGTAAAGTGTTTCTAATTGTAGAAAGTACCACAAGACAACTTTAAAGTTTGGATAAGGGATTGACTTGGCGACTACAATCAGGTGGGTTGGCTACACATTTATTCAAGTAAAACAGTAGGAATAGAATACTGGAAAACAAGATTTACAATGACTCTAGGTGTATGCCGACAAACTCAATTGACATAGATTCTGAAACATGTCAGTATGTCAATCTGTAATTACACTTTAAAATAAAGACCTAAACACTACATTTGCACTGAAATATGTATTTTAAGATAATCAGACTCTCTTACCTGGTTTTATCCAGATGATGGGTACAGAATCAAAGAGTACTTTGGGGAAGGATTCACCCAGTAAACCCCTGAAACAAATGCAGTTGAGAATGATATTTAATGTTTCTGTAATCAACAAAGTGAGTTTGGTTTGGTTCTTGCATCTATGATAAGATGATTGCTAATACGGGACTACAAAAATGGTGGTAGAGATAGTGAGGAATAGAGTGGACAATCAACTTGTGTAAGATGTAGTACAGATCCTATTGGGAACTGTCAAACCTGCCATCTTGAATATCTGGAATGTTGCATCATGGGAAATATGATGATAAATGTAGTTGCACTATTGTAAGTATGGAGACTAAGCACAACCAAGGTATATAAATTGTACATGTTCTGCAGGAAAGCACACACTATTGAATCACTTTGTACACATTTAGTAAAACAATATTTGATAATAGTAGTAGTAGTAGTAGTGAGACTTACTTCTTTTTATCCCATCTAGCACCATCTAAGTACAATCCATACACATACACACCATCTTCTGGTGCCGTGTCACTGGTTTCTTTGGGCAGAACCTTCAAATGAAATACGTCATATTTCAGTAAAATTGTCAATAGATATCTCACAATACTGTCAGGCTCTAACAGAATGAACTGATTTGAATACCGATATCAGGTTTATGTGACCTCTAAATTTGTATTTCTTCGTATCAAGAAAAGGGAAGAATTTTGACACTGACAAGGTTATTTACATAATTGCCAATAAAGACAACAAACACATAGTACTCTTTCAAATCTATGACATTTCCTTTGTGTGAACACCTGATATATATTAGCTTGTATCGGAATCCTATGTGTTCAGGTTTAGTAAAACACTACCAGTATAACTGTAAGACTGACCTCAAATTGATAACCTAGTTTGTCAATTGGTATAGTATATTTCCTGGCATAGTTCTGCATGGCACCAGTCAAGAAAGCCTGTGTGAAGTAGAATCCTGAGATCCAGAAGACCTTAGGTTTACCAGTGTCATACCAATCTTGCAAGAACTTCAGTCTTTGAAGGAAGTCGTTGATGTAACTACCTAATGGTTTCAGACTAGGGTAGGATCTCTTGGCCCACATCTCAGGCAGCTGGAGAGTGAAAATCAAAATGATATACACGTTAGTCTAGTAGTTTTCAGTTTATGAAAAGTGAATTTGTTTCATCTCTGTTAAAATCACGCTTGTCATATTTTGTATTATGCACAAGAGATGACGTAATGGTAAAGATGACTGGAAAGGGATTAAACTGTATATCTAAAAGAAATTACACCAAACATGTACATTACAACAACAACAACAACAACAACAACGACAGATGTAACTTTCAAGGACAAAGTAGTGTCCTCTGTGTGGAGTTGAAAGGAAGGACCACATCCAAAATGATATACCAGTAGATTATGTTTTTAACTATAAAAATATTTGTGACAGCGTTATACGCTTTTGAAATCTTTGCTGGAAAACAGCAAATGATCTGTTGATATATTTTTGATGACTTGATACAATACACTACTTACTTTGCCTATCAGTACACTGTTTGCCACACCTTCCAACTCAGCTGACATGACAACCAAACCTTTGATAGCTTTCTGTAAATTCTGTAAACTTGAACGGATTGTTGACAACAACCTACATAGACAAAGAAAATATACATAAAGTCTTACAACATGAAAGCAATTTCTTAGCATGAAATGGCCCTAGGTTCTACTATCTGATGGAGACAAATAATAAAAATGGGCTTGTCAATTCAAGATATACAATTTATATAGCAATTAATCCAATATAGATTTCACCCCTAAGAAAACCTACCAATCTGACACAATCTTGTTTAAGAAAACTCCTACAATGAATTTATACATGCTACCTGTCATAATATCTAAAACGTAAAGTTGTATAATAGGGAATGAGGCCAAATCACATGAGGAAAAATGTAACTTGTGGGTTTAAAAGATGTAGAGTCACCATTAGACTGTGTTATAGCATAGTCGGTGTTGACCTTTGATAGTGGGTAGTGAAGACTATCAGAGCTCAATGAAATAATGTAACTATGTACTTACTTGTTAAACCTTTCCATTTCTTGTACCAGTACAGTGTTCATACTTTCACCATACTCTACTGGGTACTTAGCTAGAGACACTTCTAAGTCAAAGTCTGGTGGAAGCTGTCAACAAGATGAAAACATACAGACTGTCAGACATTTTAGAAAGAAATACACAGTATCAATTATGAAGAAATGCTGTATGTATTAATCACATGTGCATGTACACTATTAACATACGACCATTACGATTAAAGTATATTTTACGTGATAAAACTAATAATGCAAATTTTGCAGTCAACGTTATAACTGTTTTAAAAAATGCTTCAAGGATTTAATATTTAGATGTTGTAACTGCAATCTGATATTCTGCTTACCTTAGATAAAACATCACTAGCTATTTCAAACAGTGTATCATCAGTTTTTCCACTGGCACCACCACCTCGGCCTCCTTGAGTAAGTAGCACATTGTCAAACAACATTTTGGTTTCTTGAAGCTCTCGACTGATATCCACATTGTCGTGCATACCAAATACTTCTGGTTTCTGGTTTTGTGGTAAAGCCTGTTGATTCAATAATTATCACAAATTACAACTGAGTCACTTCTACATCAGTTTCTCCTGTGGTTTTGACTTTATAATGAAGTTGTCACTAAAATCATGAAAGGTTTTGTAGGGCTAACTACATCAGTATTCCAATGTCTAAGTTACACATATAAAAGATGACGATGGTTATCTAGAATCAACATTCAATTTCAGTCACTTGACATTTTGTACTTTCTGGGTTTTCATTGACATTTATCCTTGAATCCTTCATCTCACATTTTGATATTTGCAAAATATGTCATTTTAGCCATGATTAAAAACACCTTGGTGACATCATGACTGTGTGAATTCTCATTAAACTCTCGGTACATATATATTTAATCAGCATGTCTTTAACCTCCATCAGTAAAATACTAGAATTGTAATCAAGGCTAATGAAAAAATTTCACTTCATCAACATATAAAATACAGCAAGCTGAAATGGGGATCTGACCAAGAGCACTTTCAGCGAAAGGTTGAATTTACCACAGATAGTAACTGAATGTTTCAGGAATTCTTTTTTTTTAACAAGCAATAAGATGACCAGTCACAGTGTTGAGCTGCATAGTAGCATTTACGTCATTGTTACTGTAATATTTTTATATCGCTGTCTTGTACCGTGTCATAATCAGTTTGTGTGTACTGTTTGCAGTATTGCAATTTTAACTGCTGACAGTTTCCCAATTTCCCCTTGCAGTATTATCATTAATCCAGCCATTTCAATCATTTTCTGAAGTCAGCACAAGACTGATAATTGATATTTGAATTACTTGGCACACTTTATGACTTACTTTGATAAATTCAATGTAGTCTTCATATGAACCTTTAGGTGGTACATGATACAAGCCACTAGGTGAGTATTTGTATTTGGCTTCACTGACAATCCTTGGGTTATAGAAATCAGCTAGAATCGTCAGCAATGTTCTCCTGTCTCTGTCATCAGTCACACGCCCACCATAGTTACATTCACCAGTCATATAGGTGATAGCATCATATGGAACTTCCTCATAATCATTGATGAACATCTGAAAAATCAAACAAATTTTCATATATGATGTATACTGTTTGTGAAATTACTTGACATTGAATGGAACTCTCTCAACACAAATAATGATTGTACCATCTGTGTTATTTAAAATTCAGATATGAATACAGGTTTTTATGGAATACTAGACCATAAAACACTCATTTTTTACGATATTTTGTTCTTCACAGCAATTTTGCTAAATACAAGCATTTGGTGCAGTTTCTATTACAATATAACTACATAGTCAGTATACAAAAAGAGTTGGCAATATTGTTTGTGTGTTTGTCTGTGTACATGATTTGTGGCATTGTGTGTCCACAGACAGCCACAACAAGTTGATCAAATGCTGACCACTGTATTACCTGTAATTGCCTGACACTGATCCTAAGATCTGATTCGTTGAACCCATATGGAATATTCCATCCCAGCGGACCAAACTTTCTCCTTTCTTGTACCAATGCATGGAAGAAACATAAGCTAAACAGCAGTCGTTCAAAGGTCTACAGGTGTACAAAAGAAATGACAGGCATGATGTATATAAATAGGCTATTGAAGCATTGCTGTCTGACTGTGGTTAAAGTTATCATTTACAAGTATGGCAGCTGAAAATCATGTGATAAACATGTGACAACCATGTGACACATGTCTGTGAAAGTTGCTTCCATGAGAATACAGTTTAACTCATATAATGGCATTCAATGGAATCGTCAATATAATTATAATTCTCTGGTAAGTTACATGTATTTATTTGTATTGTCATAAGACTTACACATTGAGAAACCGATTCTTACCTGTTCTTTTCCAGGACAGCTGGCAAAGAACTCTGGATCACTAATAGGATCATTGTAATAGGATTGTAATAAATTCATTCTAAGACCTGTGGGTGGTTCATTAGTCATTTTGACACCATTCTGTAACACCGTCACTGGAAACTAGAAAACATCAAATCACATGTCATTAGTTATGATCTGTCATATTAATAAGTTACCATATTTATCACATACCCAGTATCACTTCCAAATGTAATTCAACAGAGGTGCATCCAACCTGTGCAATATTTGTTTGTATCATGCCCCGGTACACTTTGTTCAAATATCCATCCACTCAGTGATAAGGCTTTTGATCTTTTTTTCTTACTATCTTTATGTTTACTGTACATAAAATAATGTTCTACTATGTTGATGTGAAATGTAAACATCAAATATATGATACAAGCTTTACAGTGCAGATATGGGTTTAGAAGGCTTTGGTAGTACAGCTTATGGGGCCTTCTGTCGTACAACTATTATAATTCAGTGATTCACTTTGTTATATCATTGCTGCTTTCTGGGTTGATGAATGCAAAGATGTTACTGATAAGATCATTGTAGAATTTCAAAATGTATATTTACAATAATGTCCTCTTACTGACTGACAAGACATGAAACAATTACTTACTTTATCAGATGGGTAACTGGTTAACCACAGACGGAAATCACTGTTAGTGTTTTCTGGTGAAAGATCTTCACAAGTTTTTTCTAATGCTGGCATCCATGAGACAGCCAAGTGACAGTTTTGTAAGACTACCCAGGTGCCATCATTTCTGGCTTGCTCAATCATCTTGGCAGCAATAGGGCCCTAGAAAAGACAACATCAGATGTCAATGTCTGATAACATCTACAATCTACCATGTCTATTACATTTGAAACATGTAACATTGGAGATAGTATTACTGAGCCTATATTAAAGTGAGTGTGAATAAGATGTACAGTTCTAATGTCAAAACATTTCTGTATGAGTGGAAAAGAACACAATATGTAGAATTACATTTGTGTCAAATAATGAACTTATTTTCAGAAAGACATATACTGGTACATCAAAGTGAAGAACACAAGTCCAAGCTGAATCAATATTTTAGCGCTAACAACTATTAGACTAGTATTCTATTATAGCTAAGACCTTTCACATGCCATACATGCTGCACACACTTCAGGAAGTATCGGTAATGTCCATTTACCTGGCCTTGTCCCAATGAGATGGCATTAAACTTGTCTCCACTGAATCCCTGGTCACCAGAGAACTTCAACAGACTGGCCATAGGATCAGCTCCAGGTGACAAGATAAAGATGAGTGGTGCCATCGCATTGGAGTCATAGAAACACCTTGATAGGTCAAAGGGCGGTGGCTCTATGAACTTCTGACCTAGCTTCTCCTTGACAAAGTCTGTTACTGCTGGTACAATCTGATCAAAGAGGCAGCAAACAAATATGAGAATTAATTGCTAGGGTAACCTTGTATTAAAATAGGAAATCCCAGATATTGAAGTTGATGGTACAGTCTACTCATTGACAAACAAAATCACAAAAATATCATACCAGAAGGTAAACTCTATTAATATATATTATACAAATATTACTGTTATAGGTCTTCATTCAGATATTGCAGTTCTTTTCACAATAGAAAACACTGAAACACTTATTGTGATGTTTTAGTAGCTAGTCTCTGGATGTACAGTATATGACAAAGTCAGAGTCACTTTACCTTATCTGGTCTAATACAACGTAATACTATAGTTTTCTGAAAGTCTAGAAGTTTTTCACTCCACGGAAGGGGAAGCTGTTCTTTATGCGGCTCTTGGCTTTTATAGAATGTATGCCACTCTTCAATGTTATCTTGAAAGTGATCTCTGTAAGAAAATATAATGCAAAAGTTAGTCAGAAATCCAAATTTTGAACTTTGTGTTTGAAATGTTTATATAAACGAACACAAAATAAAATGTACTATCTGCATGTTAAGCATACCAGGTTTAGTTTTGGCATTAAAATCACTGATGTCATATTTTTGTGTCACCCAATACTGCCAAAGAACAACATATTTCACCTTCAGCCTCTGAATGCCTCAATGTCTTGTCATATGATACATTTCAACTTGACTAACATACCTGAAGCCTTTGAATGCCTTCATGTCTGTCATACGGCATATCTCATCCCAACTTTTATCTGACAACCAAGTGGAGTCAGGATTTTCTAGTTTGTTTTCCAATCCAACACCACCAGTCAAGAAGAACATAAACTCCTCATGGTCCATTTCTTTCTTTGCCCTACAACCAGTAAATGACACATAATTACAAAAATGGCCACACAGTGACGGTAACATTAATACACACAAAAATGATTAGTACATGTTGTAACATCATGCAAGCTCACACAAAAGTTTACCAATATAAGACACACAGAGTGCCATTACACACTAGGTTGATAAATCAACCCCCAGTTCTATTGCAGTACTTACTTGAAGTTTCCTGCGTGTAGTTACATCAGTGCTAGTTAGTGGTGGTTAGACTAAGTACAATATAGTGCATGCTTCTTCTAACATAGAAACCCATGATATATTTACCCCACCATGAACCATAACAGATGATTCCAGATATCTTAAAACATATCTATGATGTATGAGACTTCAAGATCATGGTTACCTTGAAAGTAAAACCTTTAAACAAACCTTTCTCAAAATCAGTAAGAACAATTTTGTGGTTTTAAAATTCATTTCAGATAGCAAATGTAATATTTTCTGTTATTTTCAATAAAGGGTATGACACAAGTTTTCACTGACAAGGTTCATAAAAGGATTCAAAGTCTCTCAAAATTTCAATAAAATTCAGTCCCCAAGGTGTTGTCTTCTTTCTATACATTGATATCATTTACAAAATACTTGGAATGAATCAATAATTGACCACATCTTGTTTTACAGTGTAAATGATTACAGTAAATCTATAAATACTTTTAAATATATGAACCAACATTCAAATACATTGTACATGTCTGATGAAAGAATTGTACACGTAACATCTATAATCTACCATTTTGTGCAAGTAACACAACAAATTCACAAGGTGCGTTTTAACTCTCATTACATACATACATACATACATACATATGTACGTACATACATACATACATACATACATACATACATACATACATACATACATACATACATACATACATACATATGGTACTCAAGATTCTTGGTTTAAACTAAGATTTTCATCATAAAGAGAAAAAAATAATCAATAAACCTTTACTGGAAAAAAAATTGCAAGTGTCATGTATTTTAACAGTACAAATTTGTCATCATAGTTTCCGATGCAATATGTTCTATAAAAGTTCTATCACATGCATTTGGGCCACAGGTAACATTATTTTTATTTCACAGTCAAGATTGCCCACATCAAATTTTCTGATTTATGTACAAATTCGACAAGCGTTCATCTTGAAAGAGAAGAGACAAGACCACAAAATAAGCATCAAGAAATAAGGCTTGCAGATTATGCCGTGAACTTTTATAAATAGACAGTTATAAGGAAAACATTGTATGATGGACCAACTTGAAGCTAAATATTATTCAAAGTGATTCTGGAGTTTTGATCAGTGTAAACATTCCACCATGATGACTTGAGTTACCATATGTATTAGTGTATGTAGGTTTACTATCATTTGTACACATTCTGTTAGTAACAATGCTATCACTGAATACACTTCACTTGGACTATATCGGTAGAACAGCAGAATAGTTCTGTTTTGGTTTTTTTACGATATAACATCATTATTAGTATGTGCATCAAAATGATGACAATGTCAGCAGTGAGCTATTAGCCATCATTGACTCAAAGTTGGTGAGAACTCAGTATGACATCAAAGCAGTCAGAGTTAGTCAAATTAGTAGCAAGCAAAGGCAAGCACAGCATGCATCAATACATAGAGACGGCCACTAAGTTGTATCACCAGCAGGCAAGCAGGCATGCTAGCATGATGGTGATAGGTGGTGTCAGTGGTGTATCAGTGCACTTACTGAACATCAGCATCTTGAGAGAACCTGCAATGGGTGTAAAGTAATGGGAGAAGGATAGGCTAAATTATCAAACCATGAGAAGAGAGGCAAGAATTTGCAGTCCCAAGCAATGGATGTATTGATCTACAGCAGTCAGTATCTAAGGCAGTCATTTGGCATATGAATTCTTTTCACTACTACAAAGCACTACAGCAATGAAGAATGTAGCATGAAATAAGAGCTTGACAACTACTACTACCCGTTCCGCTACTAGTTCTACAAGCATAGAATTCAGATAAGGTACAGAATTGCAAGGAAATATGGTGGTGTTGCTGTGATTAATCATATCTACTCTGTTGATCCTTGACACTTTGTGCTGAAAGACAACATCATTAGTACATTGGATTTTATACATGCATTTCATTTACAAGCTATCAAGTATGTTGAAGATATATTCTCATGCTTTAATTTTCAGGAAATAGTTTGAGTACTGTTTACTTTCATTAAGAGTAACTGTTTTTTTTTTTGGAAATTGTGAAACATGATAAATTTCTATGAACATTCAATCTTTTCTTCCTTATAGAACTATAACACATCTTCACATGTAAATATTTGGTACGGTTTACTTCCTTTAGGTCAGTGTTTTCATCTTTGTCTGTCTGTCTGTCTGTCTGTCTCAATCAATCATATTTGTAAACCATGGGCAATACACTAACATCTAGATGTGTGTGTGTGTACATATACTTACATCAAAATGTTGGCACACAGTAGAAATGAGAAGAGCAGCTTATCCTTCTCAAAGAGTGATCTACAAACATTACAATACAGGTTGTAGGTGAAGTGGTCAGACAAATAACGCAGTCTTCTCTCTAGAATCTTGGATTTATTACTGAAATCAAAGAATACAAACAAAACATGTCAAGATACTGTGATGATACTGGGGATTCACTTTCATTCACACTCCTCAATAAGTAATCTCATTTGCACTGTGATATCTGCTATGTAAAATATACATCTGTGCCCGTTTCAGCTTTTCCCATACTACATACACTGTAGGACCAGAATTACAAACTCATTTTCTACACATGCAAATTTTTTTGTTTCAAAAATGTGCTGAGGAAGCACCTCAAACAGAAATGCTAGTTCAGTGTGCTTGGTAAGGGCAGTAAGCATGAATGCATGTAAATATGTAAAATCTACTTGTGAAAGTATGTCTAGAGGATTATCTTTGAGTCTTCTACCAAAACTGTCCTACTTTTAATTACCCAGTTTGCAGTCTGATATTCTGACAAAGACACTGGAATTTCAGTATTAAGTTATCAAAGACTGACTAAAATAAGAGACGGTGAAATACCTGTCATGTATAGAGCTGATGAAGAGGTTGATAAACCAAATCAAGGAGTACTGGTACATAGGATCTATGTTTGGTAAGTCTGTCAGACAGAAGAACAACACACTGGAATGTTTAGCAATGGGACGATAGCCTGCACGAGATTCTTCTAACTTCTTCTCAGTTTCTTCTGCAATCTTTTGTTTCTTGGAGATTTCATCTGACAGTACTTTGGAGGAGTCTAAGATTTGAATAGCGCTTTCATCTTCTAAAATATTGCCCTCAGACGATGACAATGTCTCTAAGATTTTATCTTCAATTTCTTTCAGTTGTCGTTTGTTGGTAGCGCTCTGGACAATCAGAGCATTTCTTTCTTCTTCTAGTTCAGGTCTGAAATTAGAAGTATCATAAAATGGATATTTTAAATCTTTTTAGTGCTTGTATACTAAATGTATATTTTAAGTGACTAAACTGAGAATTATATACAAAATAATTTGAATCTATGCAATTAGTACTATGTCCTAAGTAAGAAATGTCATGCTGGTTTTCCACTGTTATACAATAATAAATCTGTGGTTGTGTAGAAATGTATACCTGGAGTTGAGCTTATTGAAAAGTAATGAGGTGAAGACAAAACAGGTAAAATAATTTAGATTTCATCAGATTTAAAGTACAACTGATATTTTCCTAATGGTATTACAGTCAAGGGTATGTCTCTCACAGCAGTATCATAAGATAGACAACAACATTTCCTTTGCATTTCCTTACTGCTATCATATCTAATAATTCAAACCCCTTTCCGTTGCTCTTCTTTAGTACCATCATATCTAGATAAGACTCAATAGCATAGCTGAATCTCAAATAAAATCAAGACCCCCTACCTTTCTTTTGCCACCACAATACCCAACAACTGATCTTCTAGACCCTCTGGTGTGATCATAAAGTTCAACAGTGATACTTTAGTAGCAAGTTCAGGCAGGTAGTGAGGATTTCGCAACTTGGTTGTGATGTAGAATCGGAAGTCTCGTGAATATTCAATCACGTTTTCACCAAGACGTATACACTCCACTCCACCTGAAATAAATAGGTTGGAATCCTCTCAGTGAATTTTAGGACATGATATGCTATGACTCAGTTTTATAGAACACAGGCCTGATAAGGTATTTTGGAAAGTCTACATCATTCAATGCTATCTGAAGATGAAAAGAACTCAACACTAGACATTTACTGTACAACCAAATTTTTTTTTTTGATCAATATGCAAGAAACAGCATGATTATGACATTTCACATTTGAGCTCAAGTGCGTAATGCTTTTACATTACACATTTCACAGAGTACGTCTGCTGGATTTTCATCATCGCTTGAGAAATGCAGTGGGAAATCGCTTTCCACAAAAAGCATTACCAGCACTAGTAAGTCTGTGAGCAATGATAAGGAAAGAAATTATAAAACTTACCTTGTTTAAATGTTTGTTTTAGCAGCAATGGTTCTAATGATGGATCTAACTCTTCAGCCACATTTTCTAGTAGCAATGGATTACCAAACTGTATACAGTTTTCTAAGGTTCTCATGTAATCAGAGTCTGTTAGTTTGATCACACTCAACTTGTTGTCTTTCTCAGTGTTCTTGCTCCACTTATTAGCCTGGCCCTGTGGATCTATCATTAATGGCCTAGAACAGAATGGTGTGTATTCTCACATCATTACATATTCATAAATGTGTACAGTATGGAATGTAACCGAGACTGGAACACATTTTATGTCTTTCTCTCTCTCTCTCTCTCTTGTACTTCTTCACAAAGAAACCAACTGCAGAGAAATTGATAAGATCAGAGTAAAACACTAACTTACCATCTTCTTGAGTTGGCTACGATTACTCCATTATCAATGGAAAAGTTGTCAGTTGGCAAACCAGCAATGTTCCAGGCCCGAATCTTGACTGGATCTCCAAGAGTTTTACTCAATGAGTACTCAGGTGAGGATGGTATTTCCTTCTCCTGTAAACACAGACATACAATGTAGATATATTAGCATATGAATCTTGATGGTCTACATACAGTTGGTCTGTACTTTGTGTACTGGGTATGTATACTCTAAACATGGCAAATTTACATAACAAAATAACAGAACTACACACCTTGCATATAGCACTCCAATTGACAGTACAGGACTGTCTGTATCCCGAAGTGAATGCACCAAGATAAGCAATGACACCAGATGATATCAACACATCACCAATTAGATTTTCATATACATTTTGTAGATCAGCAGCCGCTTGTGTCCATCTGCACAAAATATGAAATATGGTTTGTTACATGTCATACAAGGATCAAAATAGTTTCAATAATCACATATTAAAGTCTGAAAGAGAAATATATGCAATATAAAAAAAATATTGCAATGCTCCAGATTGATGGAGATTTGTTCCAAGTATGATTTTGTAAAAGTAATTTGCAAAAAAAGCTTGATAATTTCTTTTTTTTTTGCTGAATACACATTTCAGTTATTTTTACGATTGTCAGACAGTAGTCCTATTGTCATTATTTGATATCCAACCAACCTGTGTTTTTCACCACCTAGACCACCAATCAGTTTCTCAGCTCTCACCAATTTCTTGGCACACAGATCCACCTGGAATTCTAAGTTCTCTTTCTTAGTTGTCATCTCTGCAAACTGTTTCTGTAGAGCAGCTAAGCGATCCTGCACTGCTTTCAGTTCAGCTCGTTTAGAATTCAAAATAGCCATGGTTTTAGCAAGCTGTTCTTCAGCACCTGCTAGTTTGGCTTTCTTTGGAGCGACCACTTTGGCTACTCTGTCGTACACTTCCATGGCTAATGCCCATTTACACAGACCTTCAGCAGCGGATGAAGCTTTGGCTGCTTTGGCAGGATCAAATTCTGGGTTAGGTATGTACTCAGTACGGATCTTCTTCATTACGTGTACCTAGTGATCAAATACAATACAACCATCATTACCCACAACTGAATATTATCTGTCAGATTCTACACCTTATCTTAACTTTTCTTTGAAAGCCTTTTCTCCAAATACCACCATATTACCAGTACACCATCTTTAAAATGTAGTACAATTCAATTTTTAAAAAAAGACACTATTTTTCATTCATGATCAGAATTTCTTTACTTTCTCATACTCAGGATCTCATATAGGTTTGTATAACTACATTGTCAAGCAAATGAATCAAACAAAACAATCAATTTTTACCTTCATGTGACTGTGTAAAGAAGTTTCTAAATAACTAGAAATACTTACTGGAATGTTGTCTTTGTCATAAATTCTCAGATTGTTCAAGAAGTTCATGTCACCCAGCAGTCTTTTGGATGGTCCCCAGAAGTCAAGGATCTTGCCACCAGTACCAGCGGGATCGTTGATTTTATCAGGTTTGATGTCCAGTAAGACACAAATAGCAGACATGACAATCTTGACACCACTGGGTGGATTCTTCATTGATTTCACAATGGTAATATCTGCAGGCTGCAAGGTTACAAAATCACATTGTTCGTAAATGATGTGATGAATGCATTGACTGTTAAAAGGTTAAAAGTTAGGGGTCAAGGTTACAATTAAAGGGGTGTACAAATGGTTAAATCTACCCATACTGCAAACACTAGTTTCTACCTGCTTACCATTTATGGCAAAATATTATATCATTTGATCAATTTTGTGTTTTGGTAATAATTACTATTATAATTGTATTAAAAGATTGAAAATGGGTTCTGGTACAATTCAATTACATTGACATCAGAAATGTTTTCTCTCGATAGACAATATGGTACTATTCACATGATGATGCAAAATGGAGCTAACATAGATAATACAAAGTCATGAAATAGGAAAACAATGGTATGTACGGTACCTTGAGTGTGTCCAGTGCAGCTAAAGCAGCTTCTAATGCTGGGATAGCCTCCGCTAGATCACTCTCACATTCATCTTTCAATGCTTGGGCTTCAGCTGCCTGTCCATTGGCAACCTCTTCTTCTTTAGCCACCACTTCTGATGTTGCTGCCACTTGGATGGTTTCTTTATCAATCACCTACACAACCAAATAATAATATCATTGTAAGTTTTTATATACTGTTGTATTTTCCCCACACTGTGTTCAAAGTAGTTTTCAAACTACTAGTAATTTCAGCACATGTGCATATATACACATGTCAAGAGATGACAGAATATGACTATCAGAAATAGTGCCAACAAATACAATTTGCTAAAAGACATTTATGATAGCAGACTTCTTACGCTATCATGGTCAAGTTCATATTATTTTATAGAACACATCTACTGAAACTCCAATAAATATGTGTTCCTTACCTTCATCATACGTTCATTTTCAGCTGCTGTTTCAACCAACTGTGGTTTTAAGTCTTGTAATTCTTTCTGCATGGCAGAGACTTGAGACTCAGCAAAGGCTAATTTCTCCAGACCTACTTCATATCTCCTTTTAGCTTTCATGGTTTCATCTCTCTTTCTACCCAATAACGTCTTGAAAGATGCAATCAGCTCAAGGTAGCTGGTCGGAGTCACATAATTATGTCTCCCTAGTTCATTAGCAAACCTATAAGTCAAGTCATGGGATGAAACATGATCAGTGACTTCAATTTTTCAGAAACCACATTTGCAAACCACAAATTTACAATGTAATATGTACAAGTAGATGGAAAGTTGACCGAAAGGTTTGTTGTTGTTGACACTCTGTTAACAAGTGACTAGAGAAAAGTACACAACAACAAATCTCTCAGTTTATGTGCAATGCTGGGCAAGTTGAGTGCTTTTAAGTTTTAACGAAATCAACCATCTAGTAGGCATTATGGTGCATTTTTTACTTTGTACACATGTTGTATCATCCAAAATCCTTTTTTATTTGTTTACATTACAGGCTATTTAGCAGCCTTTTAGTTGTCTACGATACCTTTGTACATTCCTTTTGTGGTTATTAACTGTGTGAGGATCGTCTTAGTATAATTCAACTTTTTACACATACCTAGCTGATAAGTCTGTAGCACTGGTGTGGAAATGTTTACAGATCTGTACCACCTCGTGTCTTTCATTGTCTTCCATCTCAACAACTTCTAAGAATTTATTAGCCACTCTTGTCAAGGCATCTTCAGGCCATGCCTACACCAAGACACACAAAAACCATGTTATAATACTGTTACACAGAAATACTTTAAAGTTGAGAAAGTTACAGTGGGTTGTTTCTACAGACGTTAAATTTGTGAGTATCCCTCATGGATTCTGAGTTTATCAATGAATCAATGAATGCAATACAACCCTAAAGGAAAACTTACATTGCTTTGTGCACTGTAGGGTCAAAATTACAACATGCTTAGCCCTACAAATAATTTAAATAACATTGTATAACAGGGCATTAACTGGGTGGATCTCTGGCTACAACAGTACAGCTTAAGTGAGACCCTCAACTATTTGGTAATTGAAAATTCATAATTAGAATAATGAGTCACAGAAAAGTAAAAAAGTAACTGTAAGAGTGGACTGTAATTTTTGCTTACCTGGAACCAATCAATAGTACAGCAGTTAATGAGAGATGGGAACTGTCGTAATCTATTACGGAATGCATCACCAATTGGAGAGAATGCAATGACGATATGTAAGAGTTCTTTACATTTGTTGACAAAGAATGCAAACAAAGCCAGGGGACTGAATTCTGCATTCTTATCACCAGCCTGGGCTATAGGTCTTACAGCTTCCATGATCTCCTGCTTCTCATCCACAGCATACAAGTTAGGTACTTCTCCTGTGTTCAGTAAATTGTCTATATCTTCCAAGAAGGACTCCTCTTTGATTTGGGTATCAGAGATTAGGAATACAGTGGGTTTGCCCAGAGCGCCAGAATTCTTCAGTAAGGACTAAGGGGAAGAACACAAAATGTGAAAATTCATGTCAGAATTAGGACTAGAGTGGTAATATTACTCATGGATAGTTTCTGATGAACTAGATATGAATGGTCAAATATGAACCTACCTAAAATACAGTAAAATAACATATAATAAACTAAACTGCAACTTTGGTATATGTGCAGTAACCTGCTGACTGTTGACTCTCTTTTTGATTACACACACAGCTACTTTTGAACTTTGACTAAAAACATACCTTTAAGTCTTCTCTCCATTCAAATTTGCCGTAAGTCTTGGATATTTCTGGTTGGAAGAGATTATAATCTGCCATAGATGTAGCAAGCCTTGTGAGAGATTGACGTCCACTGCCGCCTACACCTACCAACAATGCATTACCACCAGGTTGTTTGATGACACGACTGATACGTGATAAATGTTCTAACACATATCTATAGGACAAAACAAGAATGTGACCGTCAGCTCAACTACAGTATTTAAAAGGTCTAATGTGACCTTATCAGGTTCTAGTCCTGGTCTGGGTAGCAGGGTGATCAGTGTTTGGCGTGACGGGTAAGGAAAGACCACCAGATGCACAGAGTACACTAAAACAACGCTACCTTTATCGCTATAGGTCGCTGACTAAAGTTACAAGGCATGTGTATGAGTAACCCATCCCCTACTTAATATTCATGTCCCAGCTCATGAATAGTAATACCAATGAATAGGCAGAGCATGTCACATAAATTATATAAAATCTCTTTAGTACCTGTAACATCACCAGGTATATCTAAACTGATTCAATTGAGAAAATAATATGAATTGAGAGAAAAATCGTTAACCCTCACTCACTATATACGTATGTTTTGAAAACTGGAACTCAATATTGAAATAAAACATATGAAAACATACCCCGTCACTGTCAAATTTTTAGACCATATTTGCACATAATCTTAGTTTGTTTGTTTTATTTATTTATTTATATGTCCTATGTGGGCTTACCAAGTGAACATTTCGTTCAATACAAATATATGTACCGTATAAATTAAAGAGTTGCCACATCCAGCCCACTGGGCTTATAAGACACAAATACATGTACCATATAAATTAAAGAGTTGCCACATCCAGCCCACTGGGCTTATAAGACACAAATACATGTACCATATAAATTAAAGAGTTGCCACATCCAGCCCACTGGGCTTAGAAGACACAAAAGAACAATATAAATATACATATTGAAAATAAATACTGGAGAAAATTAATCATACAGTGTGCTTTTTCTCTTTCCAAAAGCCTTATAACATACAGTATTAGTAATTTTATACTTGTGAAATTTGTTTAGAATACTGACCTGAATATGACAAGATTCATCTGGGTCTTGTGAGTATTATTGTATTCATCTAACTGTGTTTCTACAACTTGATAGAAGTCATCAATAGACATTACTTCTTCATACACCTTCTCATCTGCTTCAGCATCAGGTCTCATGTAGTCACCAAACATTAAACTTCTCATGTTATCCTCCTTAACAGTTCCACCCTCTTCACCAGTCAGATGTTCAAATACACTATCAAAGTTTTCTTTGAACACATCTCTGACTAGCTCTTGGGTCATTCTGTTACACAACAATAAACAATTAAAAAGAATGAGCTACACATCATGTATCAGATATTATGGCAAAGATGCTTCAATGCTTTGTACAACAGTGACATATATTTTTCTATCTTATCAGATCTCGGCACCATCTCACAGGGCTGTGTATCAAGTTTAGATATTCCATGACATACACAAACTGAAGACAGGCAAGCAGGTGGACAAACAGACTGGCATACACAGACAGACAGACAGACAGACAGACAGACAGACAGACAGACATTATTTCATCATGTACATGTATATGTTTGTAAAGAAAAGTTAGGATTTACTTACTTGAAGAGCCATTGTCTGTCAACATCATCAATAAGACGATCATAGAATACACGGAAGACTTCATGTACCCACAACCTGAAATGAGAAAAAAACAAGACATACTAATAGTATAAAACTATAACATTGATCTGTATAGGCAATTGTTATGAGAATAAATGCAAAGGAACAATGCAAGTTTTCACTATCCACTTGTCTACTTCAATCTGAAACTTTTGATAACTTTTCACATATGAAACTATGAACAACGGGATAATAGCACTTTAGTAGAGCTACGTGAAACTTGAGCCTGGTATGTTAGCAAAAATGCTCAATTAACACATTCTCTAGCATACAGTGGCAGTGATTTGAATTCACTTACCTTGTGAATACTCTTTTGTTTTCAACCACACGTTTCTTAATCATGAGGACTCCATTGATAACACGAGAGAAATCTCTCAGATTAAAGACGTAGTGAGACTTAGCTGGAGTAGGCAGCAAATTTTCCATGGCTTTCTTGTAAACTGTCATTGTTGCTTGTACAATCATGGTACCAGCAGTGAAATAGTCAGGTGAGAAATCATTGGCCTGTTAAAAGAAGAGAACAAATATCTCTTTTAATTGTCTGAGTCAGCATTTATGATAAAGCATTATAATAGTGAATCACTTGAGGGATATAGATGAGTGGTTTTACTTGGTATAGTTAATTTAGGGACATCATGAATCATGTCAAAACTTTGTGTATGAAGCCTGGGCATGGCATACATTTCCTAAGATCAAAAGTTCCTTATGGTGAGACTACAGAAAACTTTCAGGCATCAAATCTTATCATTTAATTTCAATTTATAAATTGTGAAAATTTACTAACTGGTACATTGAAAGCACTTCAGAGACATACATTTAAACTGACAAATTTTCAGGCCTACGAAAAGATCAGAGAGTCATGAAAAACTCATTGAAGTTATATTTTATCATGTCTCCTATTCCTCACTTAGCAAAGGATAACAGGTTATGCAGTCTGACTCATGCAGTAGTCAAGACACAGATTTTCTTCATGTCACAGACACCAATACTGGGATCTTGAAATCTAAACTTACTCTGAGATAGTAACTGACAATACTTGAGAAGATACGTTGCATAGTTTCGTCATTGAAAGTAATTTGTGAGATGATGTTGAAGTGACGTAGGAATCTTTGAGTGACTGGGTTTCTGCTTCCACCTGTTGGTCCCATGGCAGCCAGGAATTGAATATCTACTAAGGTGATCTTGGAAGTGTCTTTTTTGTCATACCTGGTGAGAAAGTGATAGAGAAAAGTTTCAATTTTATTTCAATACTATTGGACTTAGGGATTATCTAGGGACATACAATGGAAATAGAAATAGAAATAACTTTCTTTTTGAAATAAGATAACATTTACTCTACAAATTAGTGATTTGACTTTTGGCAATTCTTGTATTTTTTTTCATTTTAGCCTCAAATATTACTGACAGGCAATTGAGTCATTTATTCTATCATATTGTACATGTTCACTTCAAAGAGGGAAAAGTACTATGTTGTATATAGAATGAATTAATAAAATAACAAATGAATGAATGAATGAATGAATGAATGAATGAATGAATGAATGAATGGATGAATGAATGAATGAATCCAAAGCAACTTACCAAATGCCATGGTCAAAGAACATTCGCAATAATTCTATGGGTGGTTGTGCTCCATATTTCTCCATAGCTGGCATGTTCATATCATCTACAAAGATGACACAATTCTTTCCCATGGGTGGACCAAACACACCTTTACGTCTCTTGTCTAGTTTTGACATGATAATGTCCTGTCAAGTACAAAATAAACCATGATCAGATGTAGTAAATTTTATATATAAAGCACAATGTTTTGTAAAGAAAACACAAAAGTCACTACAAGACACACTGAGTGTTTCTTACCTGTGTCTGGTTGGCGCTGGTCTGAGCTGAGAAGTTAACAAACAGTGGTAGATATTCATCTTTAGATAAATTATTCATAAGTTTGTCTTTGACATAAACACTTTTACCAGTTCCAGTTGGACCAACAAATAGTACAGCCCTGTGAAGTAGAGATTATCAGTTAGATGAAGATAGACATGTACATGTACATTGGTGGTTGTGCAACAAAATGACAACAACACATTATTGCTTTTTCTTAATAATATTCATTTTGCATAATTCTAGATTATACTTATAGAAATCGATTAAGTACTTAGAAACGAAAGTATTATTATTTAGGGGAATGCCACTCCAGGAAATGACATCATTTTCATTAACTTTCTGGTTTTCTAGAGTGTCATGTCATTGTTTTTACATCACCTACATTACATGCACTTTCAGAGAAACATCAAGTTGAGGTTCTCCACCATTTGGGGAGCTTTACTGTGGGTCACACTGCCTCATGTGAGTCAGCTGAAATGTTCATATGTAATGGTTGAACAATGAATATTCATGGTGTTTTCACTGAAGGTAATAGGCACCTAGAAGTCATGAATATTCATTCTCTTTATTTCCAGGATTAGCAATCCCATTTAAACACAACCTCAATAATTGGTGAAAATGTCACTGACCACTATATAAAGACAGCATGAATTCCCTATTCTTTAGCTAACACAAAAGATATGAAAAGACAAAGCAATAGAAATGTTCTGCTTTTAAACCAATACTTTACCTCTTATGTTTGATCATAAGATCCATAAGATAGGTATATCTAGCAGTGTCCATTGTAGGTACAATGATGTCTTGTGGTTTCATACCAGGTCCTCCAATCTCTTTGTTACGGATAATCTCATTCCAATGTACCCATCGACCACGGGATTTGAACTGTCAACAGAAGAGAAACAGTCATTTGTAAGTCATAACAAGACGATCCATGTGTAATACCGATTTCCAAAGTTTAATTTCAAATATGGTGAGTCATAAGAATAGATAATTGCCGATGAAAGTGATGTATTTTAACACATGACTATATTTGATAAGAACATGTTATCAAAATGATTACAGTGTCATTACCTCATACATGTATTCAAAGACCAGACCCTCTGGTGGAATAGGTACTTCTATTTTACCCACATCACTGGGGATTGGGGGCAGGTCTTCAGACTTGCCAGACATCATTTCACGCATCTGGTGATCAAACTTCATCTGTCCATCATTGTCAGTACTGGAACCAATAGACCAGACGGTGGCAAAGAAGAATGCAGACTGTATATGGAAATGAAAATGGGGAGAACATCAGACAATTGGTAGTAACATACATGTATGACATGATTGTGGTGCAAGGTTGGCAACAAATTCAGTGTATACCTATTTCAGTTGGGTATTATGTATAATCATACTGTCATACAGTGAGCATTCCCTGTACCAAAATTTCCTTCATAATATATAGCATACAGATTTTTTCAGAAAAGACTTGCTGAATATCAAATGATCTTTGACTTTGATAAAAGACTTTGTGTCATCAATACAAATCCCAAGTAGAACTATAAAAGGTGATTTGAAATTGGAGAATGTCTCAAGATGATGATGATGATGATGATGGTGTGTGTGTGTGTGTGTGTGTCTGTGTGTGTGTGTGTGTGTGTGTGTGTGTGTGTGTGTGTGTGTGTGTGTGTCTGTGTGTGTGTCTGTGTCTGTTTTACTTTAGTTAACATGACTGTATAAAAGCAATACTGGGACTAACTATCTACCAGTGAGTATATAGAAAGTGATAAGTGACTTACCAAGATCCAGATCTTGAGATGTTTTGGATCAATACTCTCAGCATTGTATTCTTTCATTAACATTTGAACTAAGAACATGAGAGATTTCACCAAGTTGCTCGTACTGCTTGGTACATACTCCTAAAAAATATACAACAAGTATTTGATTTCAGTTAATCTAATAATCACTAGGGGTAACATTCAGACTATGGAATAAGATTAGTGGATACATGAAGATGGAGACTAGGTTGTCTAACCAAAACTCGGCAAGATCTCAGAGTACCTCATGCTCTTTATCACTAGGTCACGAATCAAAAAACAGCACTGAGATTTAATACAGTTTATAATTTAGTGTCAACGTCTTACCTTGCAATTTCTGCGTGTGAAATCCAGTAGTGGTTCTACAAGCCAGTCAAAGAGAGCCCTAATCGTTGGGATTTCTTTGTGTAGGTATTCGGGTAGATCTGCCAGCCAGGACTCAACCAATGGCATCCAACCCAGCTGACTTGGTTCTAAGTAGATCATACCACAACGACTCACTGTAGCTGGCTGTAAATGTACAAACATCATCAGTTAGCAAAAAAAGAACCAAAAACATACATTTCTCAGATACACTGGGACACAGAAGATGACACAGAATAAACTAATATTGAAATATCTTGATTGTTATATGATAATAGTATCAACTATGTAATGTATTGTAAGAACCTTTATTCATGCTTTGATTGTAATGTAGTTGAAATAAATACGATAAAGAATTATCAAATACAATAAAAATTTACGATTTTTTTATACACAACTTCCCTGTCACACTAAAGTGTATATAATATATGTATGGGCATATAGAGACTGTTCGTAATGGAACATCGTGTATGTACACATAGACATGTTAACTTGCCAATTATTGTATAAAATCCATATTTTCAGACTCTGCTAATTATGGAACTACATGATGTACACACATACACACAGACATGCTAACTTACAGATGCTTGTGACAAATCCATAGTTTCAAAGATGAGACTCATAGAGTTGGACATCTGAATGATCTCTCCACTCATCAGACATAGTTTCTTGTTATCATCTAACACAGTGTTCATACTCTCAATCCACAGTGTATCAATAGGTCCATCAAATACTACCCACTTACGGTCTGGGGTCTCAGAAGATGCAAATTCACGGAATGTGTTGGCAACCACACCATCAGTCCACTGAAATCAATAATACATCAATAACATTAGTTTTAATTTGAAAAAAAAATTGAAAACTTTTTGTGACACACAGTAAAGAATACTGATGTTTGAAATGTTACACGCAAACAAATTCCAAGGGAAACTTATATGGAGTAACAGAAACTGCTGCACAATTTCAGATATCAGGGAGGGAATAAGCTCAAACCAGGGGATAAAAGATATATTGGTCATATCCACAATGGTCCAAAACACCATGCAATGTGGTACAAATGGGGTAAAACCTCATCAATATTTACAAAACTTACGTGGTGCAACCAAATAAGGAGGGCTGAACAATTGGTTTGGATATCGAATCTACATGCATATAATAATATGGACTGTAGAATCTCACCGTCCGTGTTGCTGGCTCTATACTTGCCATGACCTCCATGTAATACAATATCAAAGTCGAGAAGTCTATGCTCAGTACATGATTACAACTTTCATTTCAATCATTCCCATACACAGTGATGACAATGTACATAAAATGTAACAACGACATTTGTTATATAAAAGTTACTTGGAAGTAATACAGGTATTGGATTCATCATGTACTCTCATATATGGCAATATAGTCTATTTTCAGTCAAATGACTAAAGATGAAATGAGTCAATGGTGTGTTGTATTGGTTTAGGGGAAAACTAATGATATGTACTATGTAAAGACATGATATCACAATAGGAGATAGTATATTTGCATATGTAGTTAACACTATCACACTTTGTTTACCAACACACCAATAGTGTGTTGTACATAACACTCACATTCTTAAATCTAACTAACCTTGGATAGTTGATTACTCAAATCTAACTGACACTGGTTGATATTCTGTGTATATAATTGACTACTTACCTCATGGGATACTGGATCAAACTGACCAAATAACTGACCCATGGTGATTGCTTTAGGGTTGACGGTTCTGTAAATCACTCTTTCTTCCTCATTTTGTTCTCTTTCATTCAGTAATGACAATGTCTCTGCTAATACATGTAAGACTACAGTCTTGCCAGAGAATGGCTCACCAACCAACATGAATCTATAGGTTACAAAGAGAGAAAAAAATACAAAACATTCTTTAATTTTTACTATTTTACCTAAATAATAATAATAATGATGAATCATCACAATAGTTGGTGAGTACCATTGGAAGGACTCGGTCCCACCTTCAGGGTTTCATATCAATATTTACATTAAGTATTTTCTTAGAGTTGAAGTATATTAGTCATCACTAGTATTCTTATTTGTTATCACAAACAATTCATTTTCTACACTCTAGAAATTGTCATTACATCATTTTTCATGGTTTCTGAAAGATGATGAGGGTCTGTCAATAGTTTCAGTGATTAAAATTTCTTTATAAGGTAGAATAATTAACTGTACTGTCCATAGTATCGTGACTAAACCTACACTTCCTTCACTATGTCTTGTACTTACCCATGTCTGACTATCATCATTTCATATGTCTGAATCAATTTCTCTTTAAACATATCCACAGGTTGGATATTATGTTGTTTACAGATCTCCATAGCAGCTCCCAGGAAGACATCGTAGTCAGCTTCTGGTAACACCACACCAGGGAACAGATCAGAGACAATACCCTCAAACAATGGAATGTCATGTGACAAGAACTTGGGTCGATTTACATCAATGATGGACCGCAGTAACTGAAATATACAATGGTGACAACATCATCAAAATTATTGGGTAAACCACGTTTGCAGGAACATAAGAGTGGCTCCTTTAAGATAACTGACTATGGGAGGTTGACTATGGGAGGGCGCCCCCTTCACGGCGTACCTTACGAACTATGGATACATCTACTGGTACAAGTCTGGGAATATCTGATTGACAGTACACAGTTTTTACCCAAAATGATTCTCAATATAAGTACAAAATACAATGTTCTGTGAGAGACTCATACAGTTGGATAATTAGCTTGGTGTTCAACTTCCTCTAATGACATACTGTGTAACAAAAAAATAGAGAATTATTCACTACATCAGGTCTGCTCACAAGTCAGTATTTATGGTAGAGGTGTATTTGCATCTCAAAGACCTCCTAATTGCCTGACTGACTCATGAACTGACCAACTGAAGGATGTACAAATACTGACAACTTACCAGAATATCTTCATTATCATCAGGGAATTTGAGTTTGAGATTTCCGGCAGCAACCAGTACAGCTTTGACAGCTCTCATACCGTAATCGTAATGGAATTGTGATGACAGTTGTTCTGAACACAGACGATATGTCATGACGATTTTGACAGCCAGATTACGGGCGTCAATAAAACCAAATGAGTAGAGTGAAATCTCACCAATCATAGCATAATCTGGTACCATCATAGCGACAGTTCTGAACAATACCTGGAGAGGACAAAACAATGAATGGAAGTCAGTTGATGGTATATCTAACTTTTGTAAGCAAACAGCATGTAAACACTGACTCACTGACAGAAAGTACAATTCTGGTTATAGTTTGTATTTTGTGCAAAAGAATGACAGCAGATGTTTCTTTCTACTCGTCAACAATCATGACATGAAACTGATCAGGTAAAATTTGAATCCTTCTTATTGGATAGACTACACGTCCATATACATACCTTGAGGTTGTCTGGGAGTTCAGAACGTCCTGCATAACCAGGATTCATGGTGATGGCTACAAAACAGTTGGTATTCAACGCCAACTCTGTGCCTTCAAAATTGAAGACTTCGGCATGATTCATTACAGCTCTCTGGATGCACAGAATCTGAATAAAAATATAAGAAATAGAAAGTTATAAGGATATTTTTTATCGCCAACTCAATGGTATGTAAAGAAGATCACTTCCAGTTTCAAACATAACATCTGAGCCACTACCCCATAAATTAGTTTCACTGTTTAGTGCCTTTACAAATACTACACATGTGCTAAGAGAACATTTGGTGTCAAGTAATTACTGTGTTGGTGACAATATTAAGTATGAGCCTAGTCAGATTCAGCATACATGAGGCTCCTCAAACAGTCACATCAATTTGAGGTTTCAAACAAGTGCTGCATATCAATACAAGCACATAAATACTATCTTTCTGTATAAATGAAATCATTCTGTGTACAGCAGATGAAGATTTGAGCATTGAAAACACACTACATAGTACACCACTAACCTGCTGTGCCACCACAGACAATACTTCTAATTCAATTCTATTGAATTCATCAAAGCAGGCCCAGGCACCAGATGAGGCAAGTCCTTTGAAGAATTTACTCATGGCTAGATAATCTAGACCATCAGAACAGTTGAATACAACACACTGTACTGCTAGAGCCTTGGCCAAATCTTTGGTTGTCTCTGTCTTGCCGGTTCCAGCTGGGCCTTCAGGGGCACCACCAAGGTTGAGATGGAAAGCACCAACCAATGTACGGTAACAACGATCGGTCAAAGGTGTGATCACCAACCTGTTGATTATAAAACAATATGTTTTTTATAACTTTGTGATCTATCAGCATTAACACTTCAAACAATTTTCATTTTTTCATTGTATGTATTTATTCCATGGAAAAAAAAGAACTTCAGATAACTTTCAGGATTTATATCTTTATAAATGGGTAATAGTTTGTATATTGCTATACAATCCTGACAAGTTTAATACTTCCAAGAATTCCATGACCGTACATACCTTCCAGAGTTACCCAGATATTCATAGGCATACTTGACTTGGGCGTTGGTGATTCTAACTACACCCTGCTTGTTTTCCCAATAATATCTCAACTGGGCCAACCAGTTGAAGTCATTCTCTGAACTCACAGCTGTCAGGATGAAAAAAATATCAAACACAATGGTCATAATTGGTATTAAACAAATTTATATGTATTAAATTTCAGAAAAAAATGTAACACACACACACACACACACACACATACACACACACATACACAAACAAACAAACAAACACACACACACACACACACACACACACACACACACACACACACACACACACACACCCATCAAAACTATGTTTCCTTATGATATGGGTCTAACATGGTGAAAATCTCCTCTGTATGTACTCTTTTCATTCAAGTCAAGAGTGTGAGAAACAGTGTTTTGTTTGTGACATAGCAGCAATGCAGCCAGGTGATATCTAATGAATAAGGTATGGACAGATGAGAGAACATTTCTTACTACAAGTGACAAAATTCATTGAAACCTTACCCTTTTTAACCATATCATCCACAGTATCTCTGGCATGTACGTCAATAACTACCAATGCTCCCAGTGTGCTACGGGTTTGCTTAGATAGCTTGCCTCTCACCAATTGGACAATGTCTCCTAGCTGCGCTCTCAGTTTCTCAAGATACTCGCTTAGACCCTGGGGCCCTATACGAATTGCTTCATGAACCTCTATGGTCCAGTACATCTGGGAGACACACAATACCACTTGACCAGGCCATTCTTGCACCCAATCTTCTCGGGCTTCAATAGCATAGGCTTCATGTGCTGCAGCAATTACATCACGTATACTCATCAACATGACATCTTGTACTTGTAAAAGCCACTTTTCAACAGCTCCACGTGCCTCGGATGTAGAAATGGTCTGACTCATTTTGACTTTCTCTCCTTCACTACTCAGCATACCAGTAATGTCCAGATTTGAAGTGAACTCTAGTTTTGCAATACCCTCAAAGCACTTCTTGAGATGAGGTTGTACACGCGTGGGGTCTTTAGTTTCTGATAAGATCTCCAACATTTCATCATTGGACAAGAAGAAAAATCTGTTATGGGAAATGGAAAAAAATGATATTATTTAAATTTACTGTTTTATGTATAAGGTACTTTAATTTGCATTATCATGTGTCCAAGTGTCAATACTCTCATCTGTTCTTTTCTGGCTCATTCCTTAGAAGTAATAAATGAAAATCTTTATGCTGTTTGAGGGCATTGTCTTGCCTTGACTAATTCCTGAAATAGTGCGGGTGCTCCACATCAGGCTGTCATTTGGTGTTGTAAAGGATAACATGATGAGGTGTGCCACCCATAACGAATCTTACGATTTATTCCTGACAGCAAATCACCTGTATTAGCTAAGAACCTACCTTGGAAAGAACAAACGTTTCTTCTCCAGATAGGCATTGAGACCTTTCATGATTCTGTCCAATAAACCGTTACTGTCAAGTAATTTCTCCAACAATCCTGACAGAGAAGTGGCAGTCATGACCTACAATGGATAAAAAAGTGATATTTTATTTACTTATTTCAAAAAACAAAACAATTTACAATGCAATATGTACTATAACACTGCATACTGTGGTTTAGTAGTGTTGTACAATATATAGTAGAATAGTGTGGTATAAAATGATGCAATGTGCTGTTCCACAGCATGGTATAGCAGAGTGTAGATTGGATAAGAGGTTGTCTAGCATAGTGGGTCTGTCACTTAGCTAGAGGTTGCTGCAATGTGTGATGCAGTATCAATGTCAAAGGTCACAGTCAAAATAAACGTACTGTCTTCTGACATGGCATAAAGAAAAGTACATGTTACAATGATGCATCAGATGAAATTGCATACAAGTATGTCATAGAGTGATATAAAAAAGTGATCATGCTTGACATTGGAATGAACTGTTGAAAAACATATATAGGATAAACTAATGAACTTTGACTATTATTGTGAATTACCTTGGGATCTTTACTGGTGTGTTTCATCACATCCTTCCAGTTTCTATCTACTGTCTGGAAAAGACGCCCCTCCTCTGGCATCTGTTGCATAATATCTTCAGAACTGAAAATAGGTTCTAGATAAAGCCACTGTGCTTGTACTTTCAGCCACTCATCAATGGTTTCCTGCACTCGGATCAGTTTTTCTTCCCATTCCTGGAAAATACACACATCATAGTATCCATCTTAGTACAAAATTTTTCTAAGTGTTGTAACCAGCAGAACAGAAACAATATAGAATCAAATACAAAGACTCAATTTTATATTGTGATTTTGTTTGATGTAACTGCACTATGATTGGCATACAAAATGTTGATGTAAATTGACATTTATCACATTACTTGATAATTTGACTCATATGAGGCAAATTTTGACTCCGTTTACCTTGATTTCTTTTTCAAATGGTTTGATGAACGGTGATCCTCTCATTGTTTGTGTTTTTACAATTTGATCATCTAGCAGTGTCTGAATATCATCCACTGAGGCTAAGATCTTAACACCTGTGTCTCTGTAGTCGACCAATGAAAACACAATCTCTTCCCATTCATCCACCATCTTCTGCAGAGCTTTTTCCAGGGAGTATTCCTGAAACACAGAAATACATGACATCACATTTAAGTACACATAAATGAGTGACATGTGTACAGAGTGCACAAATGTATGACATCACCAAAAGACATAAATCAATGATCTCAAAATCTGACTACTTACACTTGAATGACATCATCCAAAACATACAGATATTAAGATGTGTGTAAACATGTAAAAGAAGTGAATGCATCTTACACTAGTGAGACGACTGATATCAGCACATTATTGTATGCCCCTGATGATGACAATAAGATGCTAGTGAAAATGTGGACGTATTCTCAGTGATTATTTTGACTCTTCGAGTGGTATCACGTATATTACAAATGTGTCTGTTACTGACTACACATATTCAGGTAGATGAAAAGTTTCTAAGTGTTTGAAATCAGCTAGTCATCCGCTAAATTTGAAATACAACACTGAGACTGTCCTGTTATATTACCTTGCTGGCTCCAGCACTGATAGTTTCGAATTCTTCCATATATGGATCGAGATTCTTTTTGAGTACTTTTCTCAAAGTAGTACCAGTGTCTGGTGTCATATCAAAACCTGCAATGCCGGACATCTTTTCCCAATGCCTGCCTCTTAAGCCAGGGTTACATAATGTTGAGACGACCGGTATGTAGTCCTATGTACAGAAGAGATAAAAAAAAGAAACTCAACCTTTCTTATCATGATGATTTCCATGTTTTGCTTTAACTTTCAACTTCACCAGTTCTACATAGGTTTATCAATAGGAGCAACACAAGTTTACTTTAAACACATTTGTATATTAAATGTATCATAGATTTTCCCACTCCAAGGAATTACATGCTGGAGTTTATAGACTAGCAAACCTGCATCATATTGTAAGTAGTAAACAAGTGTTCTGTCACACCTTGCTTTGAGACATACACAATTTCACTCTCTTGGGTAAACAGAAAACACAGTAAACATATCTGTAGGTAGAAGAGAAGAGATTACAAAGGGTGTTGTGTTACCTTGAATTCTTTGACTTGTTCCTGGATTGTGTTACACACATTCAAAGCTGCCATGCCTGGTTCATCTTCCTTCTTCTCTTCTGCTTCACCAGGTCTGCGACGTTTTGTTGGAGCATTTTTAGACTTCTCTGCTTCATCTTTCTTTCTTTGGTTGACAAATACTTTGGTAATTTTGTAAATTTCTCTCCAGAATTCATCCACCTCACCTTCAATAGCCTCGGAGTTTAATTCTAAGAAGGCACCATCCATCCATCTGTTGACAAACAAATTAATAATCTTATAATATTTACTGTGATGACATGCAAACTTTAGCAATTTCCTTTTTCACTAGTAAAATACATACTTTTAACATGTTTAACTATACCTTGCCATATGAACTCTATAAAGTCAATGGATAGTTTCAGCCATGTCATGTTTCTGTACCACGGCTACATCATCAAACGCAGTGAGATTTCAGCTAGAATTACTAACAAGAAACATTACAAGATATGTTTGTCAATGATATACTTTTAGTAAGTTCTTACTTTTTGTCTGCTCTCTGCCACTTGACAACTAAAGCAAAGAGACGTTGGTAGGGCTCAATAGATAATGTGATTTCATCAACCTCTGGATAGTTGGTTTTGTCCCATTTGTACAGAGTTTCCTCCTACGATAAAAAAACACAAGAAAGGTTTTGATGAGTCTCAGATTCATTGTCGCTTGTCATTGCATTTCATCTTCAGTATACCTCTGAATCCAAAACCAGCTGTCTGGAAAAACAAATTTTTCCATAGGAAACACCAGCACCATTTTTACTGTATCACAATTATATCTGTATTATAACCCAACAGAAGTATAACAGACTAAGACTATCCAAACATCAACTTTGTAATGAATACATAATGAATAAAATAAACTATGATGGATTAAGACACTTACTTTGTTGATATAGCCGATACTCTCCTGTGCATCAGCCACCCTTTTCTGCACTGCCCTGACATCATTGACGTATTGCACCATCATATCTAGTTCACCGTACTCTGCAAACTCTTCTACACGTCTCTTCAGTTTCTCCAACTCTAACATCACCTTTTCTCTCTTCTCTAATAACTCTCTCTCTCCCTTCTTCTTGGCATCCTCCACAAGCTATCAAGGAAAAGAATCACAATTTATTACAATAAAGACCAGGTTGCTGGTAATAAACAAGTATTGTACAAACTGAACAAAATATCTATATTGTATACAAATAGCTCTAAAATTATATTATTAATCTTGATATTTCTTTTCAAAATAGAAAAAAAATACCCAGACCACTTTTAAATGTTACCGTACTAATCTGTATCCTTCTCTATACATTTGCACTGAAAAGCATATCAAATTACCTCTAAAATGTGGTCAAAATATGACAAATATGGTTATTTCAAGTGTTATATTGCATCTGTATATTTTCTCATTGTCTTTTTTAACCATATCATAAATATTGATAGTCTCCAGAAAGTTCAGTAGTTCTGTAATGAAAATTAAAACTCACATCATCGTTTTCATCAAAGACTGGTCTGATGTTGACTGGCCACGTCATCACCACACAATTCAAGTCAATGTGTTCTTGTGGAAAGAAATAGACATCCAGTAAGAAACTCAGACGTTTTTGTTGTTCTTGAATTCTCTCATTGAGTGCCTTGATTCCATCAATACGAGCTTTCTCAATGTAGGATACCATATCAACCAATTCTTCTGATGTCTCAGGGACCTTCAACGCACGGGCTTTCATTGTCTCAAATTCCTCACAGATACTGAAAGAATGAAGATGAAGGCAATGCTGATCAACAAGATGCACAAATCATTGCATCAGTGCAATATGATCTTATCGGCTATACAACTGTATAGTTGGTATGATCTTATTGCACTGACATGATGAAATACTACGGTAGTACTGAAAATTACATGTACTGATGCACAAGAGAGTATTGACTACATCGACAAAGTAAAAAAACAACCTTTCCTGATCTCAAAATATACTGCAAGCCATTTATATTGATAAGTATACACAGAACCTTGGTTGCATATATGCTGCAAAGGTGAAGTCATAAAACTAAACAGGGTCAAATTTAACAAAAATTCATGAGCACTTCTTTTTCTGTTAAGGGATATTTTCATATGATAAAAGTTTCAAATATAAAGTAAGGCCCACTAAAAATGATACAAATATCATCTTACGCTTTGTTTTCATCCATGTGGTTAGAAGACAATTGTTGTAGGAGCATATCAGCATAACCTCTAGATTTCTCAGCTAGACCTCTCTTCAAATCCTCACAATCCAGTCTGACCATGTCAAAGTGTGCTATGGAATCTAATCCCATAATCTCCCTGGCATGGTCACGGAATTCTTCAATGTACTACAATGGAAAACACAGGAATTGGAAACTATTCCTAAAATATCAGCTCTTACAGACAATGAATATAATGTGACAAGTGACTGCAAGAACATTGAAATCAAACTTTCATTTGATAATTATGTAATTCATAAATGTGAATAGCATTTGCATTTGTGATTACAAGAAAGGAAGAACAAAACTCTATCAAATTGTCCATGACTATTAACAAAAATAAAATGTTACCGATGAGAAAAGACATGTAATATTAGATGAAAATGATAAACACACAAAGTCAGAATGTACCATAGATTACCTGGCAATAATCTGCAAAGTCGTGCTCTTCTTCTAGAAACTGGTTGACTTTAGCCAAGGCTTCTCCATTACATAGGAAATTATACTTGTCCACTGTAATGACACATACAAATGTTATATATGATGTATTACTAAAGACACACGTTAACCTCCCCATAATCAGTTACTGACAAACTTATTAAGAGGTGTCTACTCATTGGACACATTATTTACAACCTCTCGGAAAAGTGTTTAATAGCTAACTTAGTTAAAACCATTCATACTTTCCTGGTCCTGCTTAATATCACAATCATCCAAATATAGCTGGTATAACATCTATTTTTCACACAAGACAGAAATACCATATTGACTTACTGTACGACTGTAAATGGGCTTCTGGTCCTTCAAAGTTGATCTTGGCGGCTTGCTTGAGTTGAGTTTTTGCAAAATTCAGAACATGTTCAGCTGTGCTGGCATCAATGAAGGAGAGCTCATTTGTGCCTGATAGCCATGATTGTACGGTGGGGATTGCCTGCATTGTCTTTGTAATTTGTGCGACAACAAATAGCAGGCATTCCTCTAAATCAGAGAAGTATGGGTAGAACTCCATCTTGTCATTATCAAATGTCAATTCCATCTTAAAGATGGGAAGAAATTGTTTATCATCAAGATCAAAGAGAGCCACCCATGCTTCTATTGTCCGTACTATCAAGTCTTTGAGCTGGGTGTGGAAGGAAAAAAAGAGAAGAAAAAAAATCTTATTAGATTTACAATACATGCGATAGACAAATGATGGTGCCAGCATGTCATCCAAAAATTGAATTTTGGATGGGATACTGAACCATATTGAGTTATGGTGATATTAAAAGTTACAGTGACTTTATTACAGATATGTTACATTATAATTTGATACCTTTCATCATGTGTCATTACTGTTATGGGAAGTATTTACTTTACTCATACACCCTCCACCAACATGGTGGAGGGTCTATGCTTTACTTGATTTTTTGTTTTTTTTGAAGATTTCAATTATTTCTTGGGATTTATGTATCTGAATATTACTCTATGTGAGCTGACAATGATATTCACAGAAATAAGAATCATTTAGGACATCACCATGAAACTGTGGACTCTCTACATAGGAATCAAATTCTTGCATGCACTTGAAATGTATAACGAAGAACATAAGATTAAGATTATCATGAACAATGGATGGGTATGTAGTGTATGTCATGTGATGTCATGCAATGTAATGTTTTACAATACAATACAATACAATAAGATACAATACCACACAAGATAAAAATTATCATGAACAGAGGTTGTGTAGTGTATGTCATGTGATGTCATGCAATGTAATGTTTTACAATACAATACAATACAATACAATACAATACGGTAAGATACAATACCACACAAGATTAAGATTATCATGAACAGTGGTTGTGTACTGTATGGCGTGTGATGTGATGACATCATGTGATGCAATGTAATGTTTTACAATACATACAATACAACACGATACAATATGAGATGTGATACGATACAATACAATACGATACAATACAAATTTTACATGATGGTTCACTTGATGGTAAAATACACATCAAAACAACACCAACTACAATGATAAATTAATTTTTGTTGATACAACAACAACATTACAGATATGACAATTACATATGACATATTGTATAATAACACTGTCTTGCTGTGAACAGATACAGGTACAGATAAAGACACAGATACAGATATGGTGTTTTCAGTAAGCTAGTTAATCACTACAAATACAGTTATCTCACCTGGTTGGATATCAAAGTCTGTACACTGTTGTAGAAATGGTCTAATCTATCTCCACGAATCTCACGAAACTTGTTTTTATCTACAAATACATTGAGGACTTCTGGCCACCAACTGAAAACATTAAAAGAAGACAATAAAATAAGTCAAAGTAAAATACTGAATGCATATTTGAAAGGTTCAGATTTGAATTTTTTTCAAAATCATCTTGCCATTATTTTTTTACAAATTATATGTAGGTCTCTACTAGTACACAACACTATTTTGTGCGTTCCTGCAGCTTAGTTGTTGTAAACATTTTTTTGAGGCAGGAGTATGGTTCAGCAAGTTACTTGGCAATAATTTGTGAATGTGGATGCATTATTGTTAACCATACCTATGACTGAGTCTCTCCTCTGTTTTCTCTAAGTCCAGAATGACATTGTTCTTCAGATGTTCAATTTCAATGGGTCCAGCAGCACGCAGTGTTGATAGGTCTACTAAGAGTAACTTGCCAAGACTATATTGACACTTTCTCAACACTGTCTGCATTGATGGATGTGTGATGTACAGGGTGTTTCTGATTTCTTCTTTGTTAGCATTGAAGTCTTCTCTCCATGGACTAGAGTAGTCCAAGCCACTGATACGTAAATAGAGAAATTGTATCAAAATGCAATAATGATGTTGTACAGAAAACATACGTTTTGATAAAATTACATTAAATTCTGTGGAAAAAACTTAGAAAACAACTCATTAAATTTGACTATTATCGGTACTACTTTTGATATGTTACAAATTCAAACAACTGTACTTGCTGGTAAAGTTGATTTACCTATTGCCATTTAAAACTAGAAAGTGATGGACAGACAAGTTGATGTAGAATGACTGTTGTGTTATCTCTCAATCACATAGAACAGCTAGAAATCAAAGATAATTGACATAACATATACCTAGGTTCTTCAGGCAGTTTTCCCGTTGTGTCGTTTTCTAATCCTTTGACCTCTGGTTTAACAAGAACATGTTGAACTGTGAACAAACCAAAACATAATTATGTACTCAATGTCAACACTTGCAAACACTGTTAAAGCTCTTTCAAAAACGGGTGCATCATTTCTAAGTTGGCATACTCAGAGTTCTTGATTTGATTTGTCATGTAGTATTAGTGTAATAATTTTTGTTTAACCTAGTAATAGTTAATCAAAAATGTCCATCAGCTAGGTAGATCATATAAAATGAAAAAATGCCACTCTAATAAATAACAAGTGAAAATCTTACCCATAGATCTCTTCATACTGACTTTGTAGTCTTTTTTCACTTCAGCAAATAATTCCAAGATATACTGTTTCATACTTGGATTTTGTTTTAATTTGGCTGGAATCATTGTGAGTATAGACTCAAACCAGTGCTGTTCCATATCCACAATAGGTCCACTTTCTACACATTGCCTCATGAACTGATAGTTCATCTGAAATATTACATGTGACAATAGGATAATTAGTAATGAAAAGAACATTGTCTTGTTCTTACTTTGTTTTCTACTGGCAGAAATGTTTGTATTGTCCAATGTTAACTCAAAAAGTCTATGCCATTCAAACTGACAACATATTTGTATCATTTTGACTATTTATAAAGAGTAATCCAGTACTCACAGTTACTAGAGTATAAAATATAAATTCATCATGCAAAACATTGCAATAACTAAATCTTAAATTTCATGTGCATTTGTAATTTGTCAATTTTTGAGTGTGCTTGTTATGAGGCACAAATAATTGCAACTTCAGTGGTACATTGAATTGATATTTCAATATACCGAACAGAATAATATAGTTCCATGCTAGTGACTGTTGTTCTTGTATGTAATATTGTTATAAGTTTACTCACTCTGAGTCGTCTGTCTTTGCTCATCATCTGTGTGTTTTTTTTATCCGTGTTCAAGTTTGACATTCAACCATTCCATAGCAGTGACAATGACATGGTTGACAAGAACACACAGTGAAATGAACAGAGTGGGACAAAATGGAACAAGACACAAGACAAGGGGTACAGAAATATGACATACGAGACACCAAGGGGAATGATAAGATAAAATTTAGGAACAGAGAAACAACGAAAGTAATGACAATAAAAGAAAAGTACAAGGGAACAAACGACATTCAGGAGAGAAAAAAGAAAGAAAAATATTGTTACTTTCTTAATCTTCCACAAACAATATCCTATATTTTTCAAACTAGTTACAGATTTCATAGCTATTATAAGTAATGTAATAACATAAAAGATGTCAGGTTTGTAGATTTTAGACATTTGTTGGGTTTGGTTCTCGATAAAACAAGTTGTTATCAATGTGTAAAGTTAATGTTGGTATCACTATCATGATCAGTTTGGAATAATATTACATAATTGGTATAAAACAAATGAAATTGACAATACTGTAAATCTGGAAATAATCATAATTTCAAAAGAAAGTCCAATTACTACATTGTAGCTAATGTAGGTAAATGGAGAAGAGACATACTTGGTTATCACTAAGAATCGCAATGATTTTCATATAGACTACAGACTTCCATGTAACAGTTTCTTACAGCTTTTTTTTTTTTACTTTCAAGAGAGCTCTAAATTACCATTATTACTGAGCTGCATTTTACCCACAATGTGGAGGTGGGCTCATTGCAGCCTAAAACCTATACATGGTACTGTACATCACTGCAAAATTCTCATAATAAATCTCTGATGCATCTAGTCAACGTTTACACTACTTCCAGTCTTCACTTAAATTTAGGAAATCATATTTTCTGTATTTCAACATTTTATTTGTAAGCTGAGATAATACTAAGACTACAATATATCTGAATCATATGGCAGTTACTCTAACCATGTGATTTCCACATTGGTTTAGGACAGAATAATTAAACTCACCTCTTTGGGATAGTCTGGTTCTGGTGACTTGCTTGGTCTTCTCTGGTTCATTTCTGCTGTGTCTTCATAGCTACTCATTGCTTTTTCATTCATAATGTCTCTTAATAATGCTTGCATTTCTTCAGCTCTCCTGTACGTCATTAATTTACTTTGAGTTATCATTCTGGATGTGTTGGCTGAGGTTGCTGCTGATGTTATGGGGGGTAGGTGTACGCCATTTGTATTGGGACTTGATCGCCCCCCTGGTGGTAGACCATTTCTAACTGGTCCATTGCGTGAGGCAGAGCCATTAGCTGCTCTCTGTCGATGGGCGGGTGACATTGACGAAGACATCTGTAATAATGAAAGTGTCATTAAAGTTAATAAACCCCATAATGTGATGTGACAAATAGTTTCTTTGGAGGGCTACTGCTACCAGTCAATAACTAATCAATAAATAATCTTACCAAAGTTGACCAAATGCCATGATGCAGCAGAACTACGTCACAACTTTTTACTTTCCTGTTATCATTTTCAAACCTCAAAATATTCATGTCCTGAGAAAATGATCTGCGTTCACAAACACATAATGCTCAAGGTATGGCCCTGGATGTATTACAGTAACACATGGAATGGATTTATGCAGATTTCATGGCATATTATACAGTCACAGTATTCTGTCAAAGTTGAATGGCCTGGTTTTCCAACTACAAAAATATATTATAATATCTATGAAAATAGAAAACTACATCATGAAAGTAAGATTTCCATAATACACTTTGCATCAAAACCATTACCAAAACAAGCACTATACATAATACTGTAAATCTGTTTCTTTTTTTGAAAATAAATCACCCAAAGTTTTCTATTGCCAGCTGCTTAACTTGTTCATGAACTTGTGAGTAAAACCACTACACTTAGGTTAGACTTGAACAATTTGGTATGTAATGGGGAATATATTGACAAGTTTTCCACAATGATATGAAAATGGACATTCTTCTTAATTGTGAATGTGATCTTTGAACTGGTAACAAAAAAATACCACTTGAGATGACACAGCACAGATGACTTGCAGATTGTCAATAACAAGGCTGTCTATTGAATAATTGAGAGTAATTATGTGGAGAGTTTTTAATTTTGTTCAGATTTACTCAAAACTACACTCTTGACCTTAATTCAGTGTAAATCAGGTAAAGGTCTATTAAAAATGTACGGTCAATTCTGCTAGTGGTGATCATAATTTCAGTTAGCTACGTTATTGTGGTGCAATTCTAACGACCATTCATGTAACAAAACACCAATGGTTTACAGGACCAACTAACTTGTTCAATCATGGCTGCCATCAGTGCGTCAGACAGTATAAACAACAAATCGATGGTACTAACCTTGTCGGTTTACTCGAATGCCGGGGCGAACGATATAATTTGATCGGGGAACTGTAAGCGAAACCACTTGGTCAATTAACGCATCCTTAAAATTTCACACAGGCGTTGTATCTTGTGAAGTGTGGCTCGCCAGAACTTCATGTACCTTTTGCGAATTTGTTGTTATGGCGATCTCCGGAAAACGCCGAGGTTAACCGAGTAGTCGAGCAAACCGGATATAGATATGTTTCCAAACTGTACAAGCAACGGCTTCATTGATTGGATAAGAGTCGCGTTACCTTCATTCACCCGACACTGTACCCAATTAAACAACCTGTTACATTTTCTTCGTATCCTTAGAAACGATACGTCATCACAAACACTGCTCGTTCACAACAGCCATGTCTTCTGTGTGATCGTTCGGAGAGATCCGACACTAAAGCCAAAGTTTTACAAATATTTCGCGAAAGAAACACATTTCTTCGTAACAAGGTAAGAATCAGATAACTTAAGTATATTTGCATGATGCTGTTAACGAATTTTTCATTTGTATGGCGTCTTAAATGTAAATTTTGTACAGTATTTGTCACGGGGTCAGTCATTATCACTATCAGCCGGGGATACAGTCTTTACATAGCAGCAAACTTTAGTCAAGTACTCAATGCAAAATTAATTGTGTAGATATAGCGTTACTTTCTATAGTTTCATCAGATAATTGCATAGCTCTCAGAATATCATACCATAATACCAATGAAATGTTTTGTGCGAATGTTTTGGGAGGAGTCATATGTTGTCATTGCCCACAGACAGACAGAAAGGGCAATTTATCATGCATCGAACAGTGCTAGTGTCACAACAGTTCCGTGGTTGCCGGGAATAAATGCACTGTGCATAATCTAAGCTTATTGAGGTATATACACTTCCTCAGATAAGTTTTCCGATTATAAACACAGCAAAATTGTTTTGTTAAAAATCAACTTGAAGAATAAACATTATTACATATTATATTTATTTAATTTACCTAGTGCGTCGTGACCCAATTTCATGCTCAGTGTAGTTAAAACTACAAATGTATTCGTAGGGTAATTTAAAAAATCTCAGATATGACTCGAGGTAGCATTGTAGATCACTATAGATGGTGAAAAGATATTTTGTTAATTTGTCATTTTTTACCCATTCATTTTAATGTCATACATTATTATTTATGATGATATGTGACAGTTCTTTCAGAATTCCATATCTGTGGCCGATTTGCTGAACATCATTGTCATATAAATTGTCATATTTGAAGAATAAAGCAAGCAAACAAAGAAACACAATAGAAAACAAATTATTTTCTATGATGATAGGAAAAGATGCAATTTCTTAATGTATGAAAAATTGCAACTTGTCGCAAGTATACATGTATTTACTTTATTTATGTTTGCAACACTTCCCTAAACATGGTTTAGGAACAGTGTCAAGTGTGTTAGTCACTGCAGGAGTTCTGCAACCATTGACGAAACAGTTCAGAGTGGTAATTTGAAATGATCATACCAAAATCAGTATGAGATGATCAACTTGTAAACTCATGACTTGAGATGCAAGCCATTCTAACATTTGAATTGTCTATCCATCATTTCAGTCATCAAATCAACAACAATGGCAGATGAAGAAAATCAACAGGTGAAAGATGCACAGGATGAACCACCAGCACAAGAACAGAATGACAATGAAAATGTAGAAGATGCACAAGGAGATGGTGCTGCAGATGCAGCAGAACAACCAGCGGTTGATGAGGAAAATAAAGAGACTGAACCAACTGAAAATGTAGAAGAGACACCCCCTCAAGAAACTGAAACAGCTGAACCTGAGCAAACAGAAACAGCAGAGGGTGGGGAGGAACAAAAAGAGACAGTAGAGGGTGGAGAGGAACAAAAAGAGACAGGAGAGGGTGGAGAGGAACAAAAGGAGAAAGTAGAGGGTGCAGAGGAACAAAAAGAGACAGGAGAGGGTGGAGAGGAACAAAAAGAGAAAGTAGAGGGTGCAGAGGAACAAAAGGAGACAGTAGAGGGAGAGGAACAAAAAGAGACAGTAGAGGGGGAGGGGGAACAGAAGGAAACTACTGAGGGTGAGGCTGGGCCAAAAGAAAATGAAGAGGGTGAGGGTGAAAAGAAGGAACCTGTAGAAGGGGAAGGGGAACAAAAGGAAACAGTTGAGGGTGAAGGGGAACAAAAGGAAACAATTGAGGGTGAGGGGGAACAAAAGGAAACAGCAGAGGAAGGGGCTGAGCAGACAGAGACAGTGGGAGAAGGTGAAACTAAAGAAGATGAAAATGCAGATGGAGGGGATGTGAAAGAAACAGAACAAAATCAGGAAACAACAGATGGTGTAAAGGAAGAAACAGATGAAAATAAGGATTCTGAAGAAAAACCAGAAGAAGGTGAGGATAAAGAAGCTGCAGCTGCAGAAGAAACCGAAAAGGTTGAAGAAGATGGTGAAGGTGAGAAAAAAGAAGAGGAAGCCACAGATGAAGCCAAAGAGGAAGAACAACCTGCAGAAACAGCACAAGCTGATGGTGAAGATGAACCAGCAAAGGAAGATGATGGTGCTGAAAAACAGGAAGCCGAAGCAGCTCCTGAGGAACCAGCAGCAAAAGATGAGGACGTCAAAGAAGCTGCTAAAGAAACTGAAGAAGCTGGAGAGAAGGTTGAAGAACCAGCTGATCAGAAAGAAGAAGCTGCGGCAGATGAACCTAAGGCTGAAGAGGAACCTGCACCTAAAGCAGAAGCAGCAACAGGTACTGTTGGTGCTGAAACAGAAGATACTGGAGAAAAACATGAAACTGATCCACATGCTGTGTCACCCCCACCAAAATTATTAGTTGATGCCACAGCCACAGGTAAATAAGTTTCAAACTATAACAAGAGTTTTACTGTATATGGATAGGGACTGAAGGATTTTTTGTTGCATGTTTTTATATCTATAATTATCAACTGATTCATGCAACAGATGTGTGAAGTGTTTTGTTGTAGAAGTTAGAAGATTACAAAATGATAAGTGTAATGTATTTAATTGGTTGTGTCAAACTTAATTCCACAAAATAAACACGTGGAATTTAAGTCTGAAGTTTCCAAACATTGCGGTGCAAATGCCGGTTCATTTTATTACAGTATTGAAGTATTGATAATCAAAATATATACTCTGTCATTGGTAATAAATACTAAAAATACCTTTTATTCTTATTCCAGTCAAATTTGTTCTGATGCCAAGTGGTCAAGTGACAACATTAGCGTGTGCACTCGGTCAAACCATTGGAGATCTGAAAAGACACTTTTCTGTGGAGTTAAAGATGCCTGGTTCTATGTTAGTGTTGATGTATGATGGTAAAGCCATGAGTGATGAGACAACATTGGCTGATCTAGGTGTTGTCCCTAATGCTACAGTACAATTAGAAATGACATCAGCAGACCCAGTGAACACACCACTCAAACCAATGAAACCTAAACCTGAATATGTTATGCCTGATGTCATTACCGTCAGAGTACGCAGAGGTAAATATTGCATGATACTTATGAAATATGCTGTTCATAAAACATACAAAATAACTGATATTTTGTTCAAATAATTATTATAATGTATAAAAAGCTGTTCTGATTTAGTGATTCTTACGAACTTCAAGCCACAATTCAGAAGAACTTGCAAAAAAAATTTCAAGTACTTATTCATTGGTAAGATGTTTTATCAACCGTCATTATTAAACTATGCCAGTGAAACACAGGTTAATAGAGTGCTAAAAGTTGTTGATAACTGCATCTTCATGCCTGTAGCACTCTTGATAACGTACTACACTTGTAGTAATGTGATGTCCATAATATTTGTATGATTCACAGATGATGACACTATTGAAGATGTAGTCGTTGAAATAGAAAGAGCCAGGAGGAGAAAGCCATATCTTGGTGGATACAAACACCGAGTAACTGGCAAAGAATATCACCATGCAGGAGCTCAAACAAGACCTAAAATGAAACCAGACAATGGTATTGAAAAATTCTGTCGAGATACACAAACAGTGGATGAGAAACATCAACGACAGCAAACAATGATAGATACTTCTACACAAATGACTGGTATTAGAGTCTATGTATCAAACATGACTGATAAACTACTAGTGCCAGGACGATACACCACAGCAGATGAACACCATGCTATGATTATTAAGAATGTAAGTGGATCTTATTACTTGCTTTTGGTTTTATTTGTTGGCCTGTTTTATTGGCATTATGTATGCAAATCTGTACTGTGAACATGAATGAAATAAGTTGTTTTCCTAAACTCTGATTTAGCTTTTTTATGAGGTATTGACTTCTACAAGGAATTTTGTAATAGTGTGACCCCCATATAAAATAAATTCCAATGCCTACAGTGATAACTAATATTGTGTAAAGAAAGTGGCAAATAATGATGGTTTTTGAAGCATAAATTTGAGAGTTGACAAAAAATTTGTGGTTTTCAGAGTAGGGAAGTGATTCAGCATAGATTTGACAATCAGTCAGGTGTTTGAGAGTGAAGTTTGAGTTAAACTTAATGGTTAGAGTAACAATGGGTCACTGCAACAATGATATGAATTATGAGAAGTAGTCATTTGATATATTATGGATTATATGGCATAGTTGTTTTATCAGTAGGGCTACCAAGTTGCCTAGCAATGTAATGTATTCCTCACTAGAGACTTTCATCTCATAATATCATCAACAATATTTACCTGCTATCATGGGACTTTGTACTGACAGACAGACATAAACATTTTGTTTTCCACAGGTCATAATTCTCCAGTCCTACTTCAGAAGGTGGAAAGCTAAACGTGTTGTGGAAAATCTTAAGAAAGACCTTGCCTCTAGAATGGAATGGGAAAGAGAAGAAGAAATCCGTAAAATTAAAGAAAAGGAGGACAGAATTAAGAAAGAATTTGAGAGGCGAATGAATCCTAAATCTAAAGAAGACTTTGATCTCCTCTACCATGCACTAGAAAGTAAGTATTATTTCAGTCATCTTGGGTACATTTGAAGGGTTGGCCATAGATTTGAGGGCTTAAAATTAAACTTTGAAATATAATCCTGTCTCAGTGATATTCAACTCAAAACAATTGATTACTGCATAGTTTACTTACCCATTGCTTATATTTGTATTAATTTTAGAGTGGCGACAAGAAGAATTAGAAGTGATAGACTCTACCATGACAGGTGCCCAGCGTAAAGCAGCTTTATGTCACTTACTAGACCAAGAAACACAACTAATTGCTGCTATTGGAAGACATAAAATTGAAGCCGGGACAGAAAATAAACAAAAAAGGATACAGAGGTTCCTAGATAAGGTAGGCTATCTCAAAACCATGACTTGTGATACATGTTGCTTGACTCACACATATTAGTATTGGTGTAGTTGGCATTACTAGGCTTCTACCATCATGGCTCAATCTTATATTTGTTGTGTAAATTACAGAGTAGTAATACATGGCATTATATAAATTAACATGACCTCGTACAACATCATACAAACACAATCAAATTTCTAACAAAATTATCGTACTCTGTTCATTGAAGGAGATATCAGTCATGTCATAAATAGTAATATTGACCAGTTTAAAAGCTATTTAATTAATAAAGGTGGCGTGATAATAAAAAGGTATTTTATGAATTAACATAATTTTAGTCATGTCTTTAAATCTGTCAAATCATCATACTGCACCCAGCCAAGAACCTGTAGAAACTGTTGATATAACTGAAGTTGAATTCTGTATTACAGTGTGCTGCACCAAAGAAATGGAAGTCCTATGATGGAAAGTACACTGAGATGGATACACCATATACAATAAGAGCCAGAGAACTGAAAGATATTCATAGTAGTATAAATATGAAATATTTAACACAGGATGAAAGACTCGATGTCCTGCTAACACTCAAACATACTGTAAAGGTAAGCTTGCATGCTCCACTCATTATCCTGTCTGTGGTAGAGATGATGATTTTCACCCAAAGAATGTGTAGAATGTAGAAGCTTCCTTCTGGAGAGTGATTGATCAAGTTTTGATTTACATGATGTAGTAATATTACTGTATAAATGACTGTTTTGACCTTTGACTGGTAGTTAGTGGTCAGAAGTAATCTTTTTTTCATTTCTGTGTACAGCGTTATGGGTAATCACTGTGGTGTTGCAAAGTTCAGTTGTTTTACAACTATATTGTTTGTTTTCAATCACAGGAACATGACTGTAAACTCACTCAAGACATTATAGAGTTAATTGACAGGGAAGCTGACCTGTTGATGAGAGGAGTGAGAGAATCTAATCTAGAGGGCCTACGTAAAAGGATTTCAACCTTGTTCCTCCAATACATCAAAACTCCAACATTCAATGCAGAGGCAGCCAGATTGCTCAAAGTAAGTCACTCTGTGTTATTGTTACAAATCATACATGGAAACTATTCAAATGCAATACATGGTTTACCAGATGACATGAGTTCTTATCACCAACTTGTGAATGTTTTATACCTAGACATTAATAGTATTTTGTGTTTGGTGTTGTTCTGCAGGTACCTCAGGACCCATCAACTCTGCGCAAGAATATTTATTTCTGTCCAAGCTGCAACCAATACTTACCATCAACAGAATTCTCCCTGTCTTCCAATGCAAGAGTGGTTGGCAAATGCCGCCAGTGTGCCAAACTGGATAATGATGGTAGAATCCGTCAAGATTATTCACATTATCGCCTCTTACTCAAGAATTTACGCAAGGCAGAGGAAGGATTTGGAGATGATTCTAGAATTGCTTTCCTTCTCCAGGTTGGTATTGCACTTTATCATATGTGTTCTTTTTTATGATTTCTAAGGGCTTACAATGACTGTATTTTGATGAGCACAGAGGTTTTACTTTGGCTCAATGGTATGACCCATCACCATAGAAAAGAGCGCCCTCAACATTTGAAAAAGAAAATGACAGCCTTTATTAAATTTTATGTTGAATACCATGTTTATTATCCAGGATATTACTGGTTTTCCTGTGTTAGAACTCATGTAAATGGAAGCATTTAATATATCACTGGTAGAATAACACTTGAAAGCCTTTTTTTTCTTCAAATTTCTCAAACTCATTGTGTATGGTTTTCTTGTCTTTTGTCACAGGAAGTTGATATGCGTTACTTGGTTGAGAACATCTGGGGATCTCAGAGTGCACTGAGTGCTTGGGATGACCTGTATGATTTGGTATTAGTACGGTGGGATAAAGGTGAAGAGTGGTCACCATGGAACTGTATTCTACTTACTAAGGATGAAGCTGATGCTCATCTCAAACTGGACGAAGTGGAAGAGGTAAGATTATTTCCACTGAATTTATACAATATGTTGTATTGTAGAGTTGGAGATATAAGACTAACTGGCATAATGTACACAATGTTACAAAGTTATGTATTACATGAGGGATGATCACACAATGTCACACAAGCTGAATAAGTGAACTTCATTCATTTAGGGAGGAGGGGTTGTGGTGTCAATGCGAATGCTGAACTTCATTTTTATCACTTCTGACCAAATTTCAGTGGAAAATTTTCACTCCATCAATGATAACAGCTTTTAAATTTACTACTGAGATGTTGATAAAGTTGATAAAAATTTACTTCTAATGTGAGATATGATCGTAGTGGTGTGACCACTACAGTTTTCATCATAGTTTACATCATATGTAAATGTTTGTTGTCGCGCTTGTGAACGTTCCTAAATTTAGGGAGTTGGGAGAGGGGCTTTTGACCTGAACGAATGATGACATCATGTTCATTTGTTGAGTTTATGAAACATTGTGCAATCGTACCTAAGTCATTCCCACACACCCACCCCACCCCACACATACACATCAGGTATCTACAATAGGCTCACACACATACACCAACACAAATTCACATTCATGAATACATTATTGGTACTAGAGCATAAAGTAAAGAAAAAGAAAGACATTCAATTTTTCAAGTTTCATAATTACAACACTCGTTGAGTCCAACTCATACCAAACAATGACATATGCAAGTCCTATTCCTTGGAGACAAAACACACTGCATGTTATGGGGACATAGGTCAAAGGTCACCTAGGTATGTCTATACTGAACAATGCAGATAGTTAATGTATTGTTATTGATGAATGTCTCTGTTTGTTTGTTTGCAGTCTTATGGCCGTGTTTTCTGTCACAAGATCCGTTCCAAACACACCCTGGCACGCAACTATTTCTCTAAACTTCCTGGCATGGCGGAACACATGAGGAAGAGATCAAGCAAACCAAAAGCAGGCCATTCACTTGGTAGCCGTGCTGTCATTTTACAGTCTTCTAAAGCATAGATTATAAACTCCCTGAAAAACTCATTTCCCAGTATTTCATATTTACATTGTTGTTAATAAAACTCTTTCTCTTATTTAGTCAATAGTATCAACAGTTACAATAAATAATAATTTGCCTTCCTTCACATCATTGTATATTAGCTCCTTCCCTTGAAGGAAAAACAAATTGACTGCAATAAAATGAGCATTTGTGTACAGATTTTAGTGTGACCAAAAACCATCGTTCAAGACTGTTGTATAAAGAAATTAATCCCCATGGCATGTATATGGACAAAATTGTATGTATATGGACAAAAGTTGCTTGTTTACATTTATGAAGTAAATAAAAAACAGTTTATTTTTTGATTCATCATGTATTGTGATTTCAGTGAAATATACACATACAATGACAATAAAAGTGATGTATTGTAATTTGATGAAGTGTATTGTTATTCTCTGTATGGGTGTTCAAACGTTGAGGGACTTGTTTTCTGTGTTGGGATGACTGTGTCTGTTGCCAAAGTGTACAATACCCTTTTGTTGTGTATGCATATAGCATTACGTGTAGTTTTAGGCCTTTGTTACAGTTGGAATTACCCAAGTCTTCTCTGGGTACTGTACTGGGACTTTCCAAAGTCCAAATTTAGATTTGGTAACTTCCACTCCCCTCCACGTATTTTTATCTAGGCAAGGTTACGGTGTCCTTGAATACATAATTAGCTAGCTGTGGAGTGATTGGCAGGTAGTTCCAATCAACTATGATCTAAGGCAGACAACACACAGAGGAAGTCACCTGGCTGAGAAGTGATCTTGCAGACAATAAACCTTTGATACCAAGAACCAGGTCACCTGCCAATCATTCTTTTGAGTAGTTGTACCATATTAGGGGCGAGATCAATAGTTCAATGTAGTTTTTAAAAAAACTAAATTCTTTTTAGTTAAGCCTCAGACCCCCCACCCCACCCCCACTAACTTACATGTAAATGGCCAAAATTGAAAAAAAAATTTGCTATGGGATTGATTACTTTTAGTGTGTAAGTGAAAAATATTCAAATTCAAAATAAAACCATCCCTGACATACACATTTTAGCCCTATCTAGTAATTTTTGAGTCAAAGGAGGGAGCAAATTTCATATTAGTTTCATTTCTTATGCTTAGGATCCAGAAAAGTTATTACCACCAACGCTGTATCGCACGACCATTCTAAAATCGAGCCATTGTTATTGGCAAATCTGGCTTAGAAAAGGCCTGCTGTATTCTAGGGTGATGCATCATGGGGAGTAAACAAAGATAGCAGATTGACAAGTAGTCTACTAGTATAAAGCTAAGGTGTCCGAACAAATGCTGCACTTGAATACACTCTACTATATGGTATGTGTAGTGGTCTGAGATGGTATGCTGCCACTCATGCGATGCTTACTGTCTTGATATCAGCCAGCTACTAGACTCTGCCACTGAATCATAAGTATAAACCACTGGAAAAACACGACCGTAGACCTACTGATAATAAAGTGTTTGTTGTATATACAAACTACTGAATACTTGTATTATACTAGTACGTACGTACACACACACGCACGCACGCACGCGCGCACGCACTCGCGCACTCACTCAATCACTCACTCACGCACGCACATGTTACCATCGTTTGAATGCATTTAGTTGATGTTAATTTTGTATGTTCTGTTTTTCAGTCTTTAGTTTATTTTAAGTGGATTCTGATGTTGTAGGCATCATCCCCTGGTGAATATCACAATTTATAATATTTGTCCATATGTGATGTGACATCCCTTATTGCTTTCATGTGTGTATTTCATAATTATGTTAAGTTTCAATATTCTGAGACCAGGTGAGCTACTCCCCTAACGTTTATCAAAATGTGTCATCGAAAAAGTAAGTGCCCACAAGTGCTGACCTATTGGTGACTTTACGTTCAGATGTTTGGTGGTCTGAGCTTTACTCCAGCCAGTACTAGGTTTCAATCGAAGAATATTTTTGTGTAACACTTCCTGGTATGTAACCGTTTAGCCTTCGTTATTTGTTTACCACCCATTCTTGCGACGACACTGGAAGTTGTGATGGCAATATGGAAATGTCAGGTAATAATACTAGCATTATACGTTTGACAAATTTAGTAAGCATTTTAGACAACTGCGTTAACATTCTACGGCTTGTGTTTCCTTCAATACAGGTCTATGAGGAAATACACAATTTATACAGTATACCGTAATAACGTTTGTTACCATGTCCGATAGACTTACGGTTTCGACTTTCTACTTCGTGAAATATACAATATATGGGGTGTAATGTAGTGATCGCGTATGGCGTGTCTTCAAAACTTTGCCAGTCTAAATCACGGAACTTAAAATTGCTATTAAACTCGTCAGTGAGGTATAAATACAGCTACCCGGGAGCTACCATGGTGTCCGTGGCATCTAGTATACTAGACTAAGTGTTGTTAGGTTTCAACCTCCATTATAGTCATTGTTGTTCGCACGAATACTCGATTACTTTTCTATAACTGGACATTTGTAAATATTGTATTCATGATTGTGTAATTCCGCTGCCGAATGTCCTTATACTATACTATACCGTACCACTGGAACCCTGGCAATTGTCAGACTGGCTAGATTTTAACGCAGTAAGAGCCTAAGAAATGAATGACTTTTGCGCCAGAGAAAACTCAAGAGAACTCCTGGCCAATACGTACATCCAAAGTTGAAAACAAGATAGTTTTACTCAAGAATTCCAGCGAGGGCCGACCCTTATACCTCATGGGTTCAGTGTTCAGGAAGGGGTCATCCTAAAATATCGTTTACATATAGAACAAATTAAGTTTAAACGTTTATATATTTTTTCACTTCAAAATGGCCACCAATCATTGCTTGTAATCCCATGGAAACGTTATAGATTGTCGTTTTCCATGGAAACAAGATGGTGAAAAACCGAATGATTGTCATTCACAGGGACAAGTTTATACATGATTCGATTTCCAAACAAAGTAGTTAGGTGAGATGTGTTGCTCATTACATTGCCATGTCTCTAAAAAGGGACCATATTCGCAGCAAAAAAAATTATATGCAGCCTTTCGTTAATTGTGATTCACCAGAAAACAATCATGGAGAAAAAGGACACCTGTTGCTTGAATTTAGTTAAATGTATGCTTTCCAATCAGCTGGACCTTTCGGGGGGGGGGGGGGGGCTTCACACAGTCACTAAAATTTTGATTCACACAAATAAAGAGTAATTGACTAGTGTCTTTGTAAAACTGAATTTAAAGTTTTGATAAAACATGAGTCAACTCATTCTAGCAAACCAAAGCTGTTATTTCTTCCGCGACACTGCGAAATGGGCGGTGTCGTAAACGAGGCTGTGGTTTATACGACGATGGGCCCAACTTGACACTACTTTCCACTACAATAAAAAAAACTTTCAGTAAAATGAACTCTGCTCGTATGTACGCAAGTCGTATTCATGTCGTCTGTGCCCCAAGTGAGCATTAAATCACACTTTAGCATCGACAGGTTTGCGCACGTACAGTTTAGTTTCTGTGATGCTGATGTAAACAACAATATGTGCGGGGAGGGAGCGGGGCCGGCCGAGGCGCAAAATATTACGTCATCGAATAGTTTCGATGATTTTTGTCTGTCTTTATTTTATCTGCGATGTAGCAGATCTCACGGTTATTATATTAATTATGCATATATATTCTTCAGTAAGTAGATATACCACATGTAATTTTTTCGTTTTAAACAAAAATAACACTTCATCAGGAAAACATTCCGATCTAACCTAGAGAAGATTGTGTAGCTCGATAACGGGAAGGGAGGGTTTCGTTCGACAGTTGGGGTTAAATAGATGTGTCTTGGTACAATTTTCGTCGTAAAAATAGGACACATATTTTTTTGTTCGGCAAAATGCCCAAATTCTGATGTACTGTGTCTCAATTTGGCAAGACTGTCAGTAAATAGTTCCAGCGATTTGAAGAAAACATGTTTTTTTTAATATGATATACACTCGTAATATACCATATACAACTGCTAAACAATCGTAGTTTAGGAACATATCAATACATGTACATTTATTATCAACATATGAAGTTTTACATGGGAGTGTATTGACGAGTCCATCGACTTACACAATATGTCAGATATGAAGTTGTCGACTTACACAATGTCAGATATGAAGTTGATTGTTACGCCTGTAAATGTTCAAAATGTGATTTGCGGGGGCGCGCACTCTAACCATTCTGACATATACAATTTTGTAAATGCCCCGAGGAGTCACTAGGAGCAGGAAAAAGAACTGCACATTTTTAAAAGATGATGCAAGAAGTTTATTACTTTTTTCACTTTTGTACATGTATTTGGTTGTGTGTGAACAATGATGCATGAAGTTTATCGCCCTTTTCATTATTGTATTTTGTTGTCTAAAACTGCCCTGATTTGTGGAATAGGAGAAACAACATTCATAATCAGCTGGGCATGCAAAACTTGCTTAGTCATAACTGTGGATCAAATAGTGTACCCAGTGAACTTTGGATCACCAGTCGATCGGATATAGTTACAGCTATGCACACTACAAGTTAGGTTTACATTGTAGGGGTAGAGAATCTGTATTACCCAAAGACAAGTAAAATAATTTCATGACAGTTGTGTCACTATTGTTGTTGTTTTTTTAAAAAGAGCATTGCTAAACACACGGAAGTACCGAAAGGGCAAAGTGCTACAAACATGAATAATAACCCAGAAAGTCTACACCTGAGTTGTGAGTTTATCATAACCCACGGCGGTGGCCCTAGGGTTGGATTACACTCTTGATGAAAACAATAACCATACTGTGACCAAATCTCGAGCTCTCCCGTCTTTATCATGCCTTTATGGGCAAGTAGTCGTAAACAATGATCACAGATAAGATGACGGTAGATAAAGCGTAAAGTGCGACAGTCGTCCACTTTACAATGTGTATCGGGTTCCCAAACTACGCCGACCTGGTTTTAGTGGTCTGAGGTGTAACTGGGGACATTCAAACATAATTCTAATTGTGAGCAGTTATGTATGTAACTGATTTACGAACAACTTTTCCCCAAGTGAACTCCGATGTCATGCAAATAAGGGAGCCCCATAGTGTTTCTCCGATATGGTAATATCTTTTTTTAAATGAAGGGTCTGTCGGTTTAAAAAAAAAAGTTTTTAAAAAAGTAGGTTCATGTGTACATATGTTGGTGATCCTTTCATATCAGTTCATACACATAATTTACATCTAACAGTCTGAATGACTTAGGAATGACAATTAAAAGAGGAAAACTGTGAGCCATTTGTTTTATCAAAAATCAGCAATAAATGATAATTTTCGCTCACATATGAGGGTCATAACCATAGTGACAGATCGGATTTCAAAGTAAATATAAATCACCTATGAATTTTTGCAATTTAAGTTTCATATACTTCACAACCAGAGTTACCTAACCGAACGGAATTATTCCTCGCTTGCTTGCTTGATTGATTGTTTGTTTGTTTGTTTGCTTGATCGATATTGATTGATCAATCGATCGATTGATGAGTATTTGAACCAATTTTCTTACATCCGTTAAGGGCCAAGTTGATTAATTGATTGATTTGTTTGTTTGTTTGTTTTTTGGGGGTTTTGATAAAATGGCCTATATATTGTATCGATTACGTGTGAGCGATTGGGTGAATGGTTTGTTTGGTGTAGGTTGAATGGTTAATTCATTCATTGATTGATTTAGTGTGTTGCTTGGTCAATTGAAAATCTGTGTCTTGATTACATGCTATATAAATATAAAACATTTACTGTGTAAAGACAACTCTCATGGTTTTTACAATAGACTTACATAACACTGACACTCGAAACACCAATTCTGAAGAGATAAACGTAAACCAACGAGGCACTAGCTATCAGAATGCAGAACAAATTCCATCTACTGAGTACGATGCCTGTAATGGCGAGAGAGAAGAGGAGACAAGCGATGAAAATAGTGATGATAGCAACAATAATGAAAATTGTAAGTACTACAGTATTTATAATGTATAATACACTATTGATGAATATTATGGTGATTACTTTCCTATTTTTAAAGTTTGCTTCGCTGAAACGGATCATGTTTTTTTTACTTCTTCTACCTACCTACCTACCTGCACGTCTGTCTGTCTGTCTGTCTGTCTGTCTGTCTGTCTGTCTGTCTGTCTGTCTGTCTGTTTGTTTGCTTTTATGCATACATGTTGTTGTTTTCGTTCATGGCATAGTGCATTCATAATGAGTTGTCTCCATCACCGTGTCTTTTTTCTTGCAATATCCAGTAAATACTTGTGAAAGTGTGAATTCAAAGCTGGGCGATATCCAAGCCTCGTGTCGTGATTCTGGTATTGGTACGTTACCGAGGATAACTATGGAGAAACCAATATGTCCAGGTAAGGTATTCACATGTACATCATGCACAAATCAACCCATGTACCTTTCTAGTCCTTAGAGCACCTTCTTTGATATTATGATCAATATTCATTACATGTATAAATATGAAAGTCTACAGTTAGCTTACCATTTGTGAGTATAAAATCTACCACTTTTCTGTTGATTTCATCTGTGAGAAAAGAAGAACTAGTAATTGCTCGAAAGTGTTGTTTTGAAAAATCAGTTTCAGAGTATTGGTAATGTGCTGCAGACATATAATCTATCTGTCTATTCTATTCTCAGCGGATTTTTCCATGTTTGTGGCCAAACTGCATGTCGAAAGGTATATAGACCATGTCCATTTCTGTAATCTGACGATGGACACTGGAAGCCTGCTTAAAAGGGTGAACTACCTGAAGAGTATTCTGGAAAAGAACGAGTGCAAAAATCCAGATTTGGGCGACATATTAAGAAAATTTGTTGACTTGGCGACACGAGAATACATTGCTCCGATTCGTCAAAATTTGGTAACAATACTGGAAAATTTGGACCCCAAGTTTGTCCTCCCGTATCTCATTCAAGGAAAAGCTATCAGTACATGTGCCCGTGAAATTATTGATTCTGATTGTCAGAAATGCCGGACAGACGGAGTCATTCGACTTCTTTACGAACTTCCTAGGACCGAAGAAGCCTACAAGGTGTTTAAGGACGCCCTCAAAGTGACACAGCATGATCTGTTTAAACTGTTGGATGAAAGTGAGATTGCTGCTGGTACAGAGATGACACAACAGTCAGGTCAAGGTGAGTATTCGTCTTCTAAAGTTCAAGTTTACCCCCGTCATCATTCGAAATAAACATTAGTCTGTGTATATGATTAGGTCACCATTTTCCATGTCTATAATTTTTAATCATACACAGAAAATATGTTTTGCTAGTTTTCACGGTGGTTTAGACACGAGTGAACATTTGAAAAATATGAAATTAACTTGATTCATTAATACATGGCGTGTATATTTCTGTCTTCAGGGGACAGTAGTGAGAATGTTGAAATAGACGTCGTCATTGCTCCTCACAACCAAACAGATATGGTTGATGCTGTTACTTCCATCATTGAACGAGTCCTTACAGAAAGACTACGTAACATGGCCATTATTGGACCGATAGAAGAGAAGTATTCGGTTGAATTGAAGCAAGCAAAGTCTGGTTGTATTCTCTTAGACTTAGAGGTGAAGGATGAATCAGGTGCCGTAAGGATGATTTCTGATAGCAAGGATGGCAAACTGGAGGAATTATTCAACAAACTGTTAATTACGGACGAGATTAGAGAGCTTGTTGGTGGAAGGGACATACGTCTGAAAGTGACTTTAGATGAAAGTAAGTTCCAACAGATGTGTCAACGCATCAGTTCTGAAATGAAGACTGAAGCAGACGAAAACAAGGATGAAGACACTCAAATGGTACCAGGAGACAAGGCATTACTTCCCCAAAGCGAATTCCCAACATTCGACGACAGCAACGAGCCGAGCGAATTACCAGGACCATTGAGTTGCAGAGACTCGTCACCAACTCCAGTCCAATTCACAGGTGAGTTTTGCCAGCTTGTTTACGTATGTATGTATGTATGTATGTATGTATGTATGTATGTATGTATGTATGTATGTATGTATGTACGTACGTACGTGTGTGTGTGTGTGTGTGTGTGTGTGCGTGCGTGCGTGCGTGCGTGTGTGTGTGTGTCTGTGCGTGCGTGCGTGTGTGTGTGTGTGTGTGTGTGCGTGCATGCATGTATGTCTCTTTCATTTGGAAATTTCACACTGTTGTCTTTATTTGTTTGATGTTTGACATATCTAACGAATTCATACAATTCTAGTAAGTCTAACACATTATATCTTACACTGTACACAGACGTGAGTTTTGCTGGCAAAACTCACCTGTGAATTGGACTGGAGTTGGTGACGAGTCTCTGCAACTCAATGGTCCTGGTAAATCCATTTATGGATGCATTGACCTAGAGTAATAAATCAAATCAAATCAAATCAAACTGTTGTCTTTATTTGTTTGATGTTTGACATATTTAACGAATTCATACAATTCTAGTAAGTCTAACACATTATATCTTGTGTAGGCTTTGAACATGTCGACGCACTGGAAGTGACCAAATTAACGAAGGATTCAGTACGTGCTCGTTGGAGTACGTCTGTGTACAGTCACACCGGGTATAGAGTAACGTGTGCATTGCAGGGACAGCAAGGGGGTGTAACCAAGTTATTGGAGAATCCAAGTATTATGATGTGGGAATTCCGTGATTTGACGTCAGGTCTCTACCGTATATCAGTTTCCCTGATGCTTCACAAACGTAGCGAAGACGGAGAAATCCATGCGATCTATGGTCCAAATAAATGGGTAGCCGTTCCTGTAGAAAAAAGTGAGTATTGTAGTCAGAGTCCTCTCTGAAACCCAATAAAAAGAAAATAGGATTGACATCATTGTAATATTGTCATCAGAAATAAGCCTAGCTTCGACAGGACTCCGATTAATGGTGAGATACACGGCGTTTAAACTAAAGGCCAATGTGTCAATCTCAGGTCATCGCATTAGCGTTCTCTTATCGGCGGATCCAAAAGGATGAGATATGACAATTCTTTTGTCCAGGACAACCTTGTTATTGCTATACCGGACAACTTTTTCTCACCCAACCTCGACCTTTAATAATCTGTTACTATGACAATGTGCAATGTATATTAATAAATATAATGATACCCCAGTTTTCCAGATATTGAGCCTGTCTTCAACCTAACAATTTATTTGCACCTCTTTACAGGTGGCCGTTCGGTAAAGCCCTATCCTGAGGGTACAATTTCGAGATCATTTGGTGCAAAAGACCCTAAGGTGGTCGACAAAAAGGGAAGTGCGGATTTGTTCCTTCCAGGTACGAAATAGTGATTGGTTTTCACTATCACTCATAGTGTTTTTTTGCCGCTCCACACCATTCACGAACTCAAACAATTTCATGCTCCCCCCCCCCCAAAAAAAAAAGAACCCAAGAATTGTCGAAGCCCCAGCCCAGGCTACACATATATTTTTATATATGCAATTATATAGTATGACCCCTTCCTGGGGTTTAATTTGATTCAAATCATGAACACATTTCACACCCTCCTCTTCTTCTGGCCATCAGAAACTTGAATTTCAAGGGCCCCCTCCGCACCTCCATTTTTTTTCGTGCCCCCGCGCTGTAAATTCTGCTCATTCCCTTATTGCCTGAAAGTACAGATTGTTCTTTGAAAGTCCTGCTGCATCTATTTTTGTTTTTGCATACTGTGAATATTGACAAATCTAAATAGTATAAACTGATATATATTTCTATATTTAGACAACATTTTCTCTGATATGTTCTCATTAAATTTGTTACAAGGAAACCTGAATGTTTGCCACCAACTTCCATCCTCTGTGACGACGGATGACGATGACGGCTGCTGTGCAGACGTAGATGAGGAACCAGATGGTGCAACTGCAAGCGTAGATCAAAAGGTTGTTACAGAAGACGTTTCGTATAGGGAGACATGTAACTCTATTCGTCGACGGCGACAGTATATCAACCCAATTACCAACAGTGCATATCTGCAAAGTTCAAATGATAATACTGTCGATGAGACGAGAGGCAAAACAAGTACATGTAAGTATGTTTACAACTGCAGAGCTGCTTTATAGGAAATTCCCCTTCCAATTTCAACTCTCCCCATGAATTCAAAATCGCCGTACAACACGTATATTTATCGGATTGTAAAACAAACAAGTCCATAATTTGTTATATTTCCCATAATATTTGAAACCATATATTTTTACAGATCGCCATGAGGACGACAGCCGAATGCTTACAGCTAGATGTAGTCACGGTAGCCTCTGCAAGGACTTCAGTGGTCATGACATTCTAGACAGTGGAGTATGTCTCGATGAATCAACAGCAGAGTATGAAGCAAATAGTGACGACTATGATACCAGTCTGTAGTGCGTCGCATTAACCATGCACTATATACATGATTTCACAGAATGTATGTCTCTATTTGTGAAAATCTAACACCATTCGACATCATGAAGAGCACAATGATTAATAAATCAACGATTTTCACAAACATTTACAAATGTATAAAACAGTAGCAAGATTAATCAAATAAATTCTGGAAAAGGGACACGCAAAATATCTAACTAGATTTTACACACAGAAATTGTGTTCCTTGTTTGCAATGTTACTCAGAACTTGGCCAGTTTTGTCGTTGAATGGCTTTCTTTTGCTGTTGTGGTTTATATAGTATATTTACACTACCGTTACTATAACCCCACTCAAACTTTTTCTCTCGGCGTTTTAGAAAGAAATCCACTGTAATTGTATACTTATTACACCATGTACTACAATGTATTATCAATATAATTCCAATGTGAAAACTCTGGTCATTGAACACATACTACATGTATTCAACTACGGAAACTTCCAAGTCAACAGAAACGGTCGAACAGAACAGTCTAGATATTTGACTTAAAGTTAGTGAGTCAATGTGAATTTTTATTATAAAACTGTGTATATTCATCATGGAAAGTACTGCAATTCATACACAAGTTCTATTCTTCCACTTTTGATTGAGAAACAGACATGTTTCGAACAAATCACTTGTCTTTCTTCAGTGTCTAACTGGATCGGACAGAACGATTCAAATTTGCTGGAGGTGTTGAGTAAACTGGAGGTGTGAAGACCTGAATGTTCATTTCATGGCTTCCTGATTGACATGTTGAACTGACAATCAACCCTAGTATTAATATAATTAATTATAGCGTTCCTATTCTGGAAACAATGCTTTGGGTATTCTTATAACCATTGGATCCTAGTCACAATAACTTTGCTCTTTGCTATATTATACAGAGTAATACTCCATCCATGGGACAACAAACGACTCCAATGACCTATTTACACACGTTAATCGTGCTCATTTACAATGCATGTATAAACAACAACAACAACAACAACAACAACAACAACAACAGGACACAAATATATTGGACATCAAAACGCAAATTTATAACTTACTATTCTTTATATTTAAACATGACATTACATACATCGGTTTTGTGTTGTCCTCTAACATTTACTTTTATCTCAGATCATAGTGGTCTGAGCTTTTATATGTAAACAAGGTGTATTATTTTATGTTCGTTAATATTTACACAAGTCGTCCTTTCTTATTGGGAGTTTACAACTTTGATATGCGAGTTATAGTCCAAGAATAATTTCACCACTATTTCAATGATCAAGAATTTACATAAATGATCAAGAATTATTTTTTTAGATAAATATCATCTTAAATAAATTATATATACTGTTCTATTGATCGATACTTTGTTGTTCGTATTACGTTCAATTTGTTGTTGTGTGTGTGTATGAATACAGTGCCTTATAGATCATGCATAGCAAACAAGTTATCGTGCTTGTCACGGAAATGGACGGCTTGTGAACGGTACTATTGTGACACTCTGAGATTTACTCACGTGATGTTTATAGCGTGACCTACATGCAAAAAGACTTTGTTGAAGTACTTACCTGTCAGACGTTGGTTTCTAAGTTTATGACATGACACGATAAGGTGGTCTAAAATAGATATTGTACTGTGGATACCACATCTCATAACGAGGAGATGCTACCTGACAAATAAGAGGTCTACATCTGGATGCGTTTGTTTGCTTCTCTCACATGAATGTGGAGTTTTAAACTTGCCCTTGCTTTAAACTTTTTTCACTTTTGGTGTTGTGGTTTATATAGCATATTTACACTATCGTTACTATAATCCCTTCCCGGCGTTTTAGAAAGAAATTCACTGTAAAGCACTATTTCATAAACAAATTCTCTTCTTCCACTTTAAATTGAGAAACAGACATGTTTCAAACAAATCACTTATTCTTCTCCAGTGTCTAACCGGATCTGACAGAACGATTCAAATTTGCTGGAGGTGTTGAGTAAACTGGAGGTACATGTGAAAATCTGTAAGTTTATCATTTCATCAGGCCGTCATTTCTTGTTGGGAGTTTACAGCTTCGATGTGTGAGTTATGTCCAAGAATGATTTCACCACTATATTGGTGAAAACAAAAATGATCAAGAATTTTTTTTTAAAGTAAATATCATCTTAAATAAATTATATGTACTGTTCTATTGATCGATACATTGTTGTTCATATTACGTTCAATTTTTTTTGTGTGTATGAATACAGTGTCTTAAGCTTATGGATCATACACAACAAGCAATTCTTCATGCTTGTCACGGAAACTGACGGCTTGTGAATGGTAGTATTGTGACACTCTGAGATTTACTCACGTGATGTTTATAGCGTGGTACATGTATTTACCAAGGCAAGCAACACTTCCTGGTATACTGTGTAATACATTTGTATATGCTAAAGGTTGATCAAAACGCCCAACGGATCAACATATTTCATTTCCATCGGATAACTTTAAATATGGAGTTAAAAGGTAAGAGTATTCACCATCTTGCTGAACACTCCAAGTAGTTAACTTGAAAACTTTTAAATAATTTCTTTGCACATGTCCATCGATATATGCAAAATAAGCTGAAACTGTTTTGATTCGTTTATTGAGATATGCGTGTCATGCTAGCAATTGATTTAAAAGTCTATCGTTTTCAGATACTCAAACGTGGGATGGGGAGATCGTATTAAAAGGGAGATATTGCGAAAAGCTCAATGGAGTGGAATGACGAAAGAGAGAGAGAGAGAGAGAGAGAGAGAGAGAGAGAGAGAGAGAGAGAGAGAGAGAGAGAGAGAGAGAGAGAGAGAGAGAGAGAGAGAGAGAGAGAGAGAGAGAGAGAGAGAGAGAGGAGAGGTGGCAGGGGACTGATAAGTATTTCGCATGCCTTAGTAGGGTGGCGTTAAGATTCCATGGGAGTACGCAATAATGTAATTACAAATTACAATGTAATGGCTGCACATGATATTGGCCATGGTCCCGGGGATACTGACACTTACATGTATCGCTCAGGCGAAAGATCTGTCCGTGTCAGTCATGCTAATATTTATGCAAATAAAAATAAATTTCAGCGTTGTTCTGATTCCTCAGGAGTTCTAAGCCTCCCTACATAAGAAACCATTGGCAATTTTTACAAATGCTACTAGGATGATACAATACTCAAACACAAATCTGTCGATATACCACATGTAGATTTTATACTCGTTCCAAGGTACGAATCAACAGAAATAAGACAGTATAAGGTGTGTGTAAAACTATTTACTCGTTCGATAAAATGGTGTCTACTGTTGACCCATGTACCTTTAAGTTATTGCGAAACGTTGACCCGAATCACAGGCACTTGAATCAATCTGTATGAAAACATTTGTAAAAAAATATCATACAGATTGATTCAAGTTCCTGTGACAAGAATATATTGTCACGGAAGCTGAGTTTTTCTAAAGTACAGGATGGGGAGGGACCACAATTACTGGAGAAATAAATCTCACACACAGGTTTAATTTAAACTGGTCTAATTTCTCTCCAAATAAAAAATATATAACACTTTGTACAGCGAAATTGCCTGCACGAAAAAACTGTGCTATAAACTTAGGGTACACTGAAAATTACTGATGGCTGGTTGTGGCAAATAAAACCACTCACAATGTTCGACGTACACTGTCTTATTTGTCTTTTATTGAAGCGCAGACTTGGGACACAGTGTTGGCACTGCAATATCTTACCCACAACTCTCTCTGATTGGTATGCTTGGAAGTTCCTTATTTTATAACTTCTTCAATAACCCACATTTGTCAAAATTTTAAGCATACTAGTAATTACGTTTAATTAATATGTAACAAAAGTACGTTTGGGAATCAAAAATAAAGTTCTAAATTTTGCATAAAATGTGCTAGCAAGTAATTTAAATGAAACGTACTGTAAATAAAACACTTTTCAATGTCAAAGTATCACTAACTTGGGTAGACAGTGTGTATGATGAATTTCAGAATGTAAATTTCTTTTGTCATACCTATTCAAATAAATATATATCTTTGGCATAACAGGTGCATATATTTTCCTTAGTTTTGTGGAAAATATTTTGCATGTCTTTCAAGAAAATCTGTTGACAAATTTCTGAAATTGCTACTCTTTCTACAATAAATCATTAATACCAAAACCAATGAAAATATGTATTCAGAAACTCGCCAGTGTCAATTCTAAGTTTTGAAAATGGCAAAACTATTCTTACAAAATCCTGTACACAGGTAAGATTTGTCTGACTTCAAGGAGATGATGTCCAACAGTACAAATCAGAGAGAGTTGTGGGTAAAATATTGTACAGTGCACAACAGCACTCACAACTCATGGATGCGGTTGTCAATTGTTCACGAATGCAAAGCACTGTTCCACACAATGTAGTATTCGCAGTCCCGGAAAAACGTTGAGTTTCCAAGCAATAACAGAGTTCAGAATTTCCCCGTACAAGAATCCAACAGCATACCACAGTAACATTGTAGGTCTATCACAGGTCAAATTCTGAAGATCAGCTTCCAGAACTGTCAGACATTGTTCCTTTTATACTAGTGTCAAACAACACTCTTACAACACAGGATTGGATGATCATAATTGCCACCAGATGTCCTTCATAGTATATGGAAATCAGATCAAACATATTATGCTAATTTACTACTTAACTGGAATTATTTGCGAGTAAACATGTTTCCGATTTGCATGACTTGTCAACAACCCTGACCGGACAATCTAATGTCGCCAACCCCAGCCAACAAACCTAACTAAACATGTCACAACTTCGTGACATACATATGATATATCTAATGTCATTCTGAAGGGCCATTGAAGGGGTAGTCTGAAAGGTCTACTCGTTGGTCCGCTTTGAATATGTAAACGTCGCTATCGCTACCAACGAGGAAAGACTATGAGTATATAAGCGGAAACAACTCCTGGGTATAGTCGTCACATTAATGTTGTTCAGTGGGTCCGATTATGTTACCTTGTTTATGTCATCGTCTCTAGGTTAATGTAAGATTACTGCGCATGCTTACAATACCTGGCTCAATCGCAGTGTATATGCACCAATATGCAATAGTGGCAATACCACAGACCAATATTTTCTATAGTGGTCTGATCAGTACGATGTACAAATAAACTGGGTTTCCTTATGATTATATGAAGTAAGGTATATTTGATACTCATTGTATATCTACATGAAAATGTATCCTTGAACATTGATTTAATGTATATTCTCGGTTTTGTGCAATTTTCACACTTCTGCCATCACGAATGTCAACTGGATCAACATCTAAACTTACCTTTGTAACTTTGTAATAATCATCGAAATTTCTGATTATGTTCGTGTCGTAGAGAGGTGTAACGAAAACATAAAATGTAAGAACGCAGTGTCTTTGGAGGTAGGGGAAGTGAAAGAGACTGATTCCGGATACTACGAGGTCGACAGCAATGGAACAAGTAACGGTGACATTGGGAACGGCGATGATGAAGGATGGGAAAATATAGACAGTGGTAAGGGTGAAAATGAGAAACGCAGTCAGTAGCGATGGTAGTTGTTATGATGTTCGTAATTGTGGTTGTCATTCGTGTTTTAGTGGTGGAATCATGAGGTGGTGGTGGTGGTGGTGGTGGTGGTGGTGGTAGTAGTAGTAATAGTAGTAGTAGTAGTAGTAGTAGTAGTAGTAGTAGTAGTAATAATGGTAGTAGCAGTAGTAGTAGTAGTGGTGGTGATGGTTGTGGTAGTAGTAGTAGTAGTAGTAGTAATAGTAGTAATAGTACGTGTGGTGGTGGTGGTGGTGGTGGTGGTGGTAGTGGTGATGGTAGTGGCAGCGGTGGCGATGGTGGTGGTAGCGGTAGCTGTTACGTATGGGGCTTGTGGTGGATAGTGGTTGAGGTTGCGATACCGTTAGGTTTGTTGTACATTGCATTGTACAATAATTCAATAACACGTTCCTAGTGTGAAAGTATTTGAAAATTGTATTATTATTATTTAAACCTTATTACAGACGCATAGTCCAGAGATCAACAAAAACACACCTCAAGACAGCTTAAATATTACATAACAGAAAAATACAAACAGAAAAATATTACAAACTGTTACGTGTTGCTTTTGATTAAGAGGTTGATGATATTAGTGATAGCAGACTTCTATCCTTTCAGATGATGGCACAGATAGGCACTGTGACGGGGGAATAACTCTCAAAAAACCTAATAGACACGACTCTGGAATTGATATGCAAGGTATGTATGATCTGATAGAGTTTCAGCATGACACGATAGTTATTTAAAGAACTCTCTACATTGTAAACTGTTTTCTCAAAGTTTCTTACTTTACCATTCACGTGACTGACGTTCAAAGTTACCAATGACGAGAACATCTTAACATCCTCAGTAGCATTCGTATTTATCTATCAGAAAAAATCGATGAGAACAACCAACCAAGATGAAATACGTTTTTCCTCGAGCCTCTCAATGTTAATATCCATTGTTCTTCTGTAATTTCATCAACTTTTTGTTTAAATCGTCCTTTTGTCGTGTTTTGCCAGTTCGCCGGCGAATGAGAAGAAAAAATCATAGAGGAACCTCTTTAAGCTACCCACGTTGTCGTCGTTATAGTAAAGTACCTCCGTCTAGAAAATCTGAAGAAGATAATCACAAACAGGGGGAAGAATCGGTACATGGCGTGGATGACTTCAGAAATGGCGAGCCTTTGTGTCCAGGTAAGGATAAGAAGTCTGGTCTCACATTACATCAGGGTGCCGACAAGTTGAGGAATAGTAATAACAAAGTGACAGAGAGAGAGTTTGTTTATTGCTAGAAAAGCCACAGGCCCAGAAAGCCAAGAAAATTGAGAGAACAAAGAAATGTTATTGAAAGGAATAGCTAGACTAAGTATAAACCACACCCTCTTATTGTTGTCTTTGCTGTGAAATTGCCCCTCTCATTATTGGAGTACATTGTACTTGATATTCAAAATTGTACAAGTTACAATAAGCTTATACAAGTTATGTAGTCAATTGGTGATGTTTTCAGACATAATTTTCTTTTAAATGTAAATGTCGATGAATAAAGACATTTAATTCGCCCTCATAATTCTTGTTTCTTCTTCACAGCTGATTTGACCTCTTTCACAGCACATCTTTTTGAGAAAAGTGAAATCGCCTGGGAAACTCTCCAGAGTGTACAGTCGGAAAGTCTCTCCCTTCACCAGAAAGTAATCCTTTTGAAAGAAGCTGTAGCCAAAAGTAGTAACAGCTATTCAAAAACGTTGAATGGTTTTGAGGCACTTGCTAAATGTGATTTGCAACGCCCCATTCGCAAGAATTTTCACAAGATTTTGGAAACCGTGGAGCCAAAGTATGTTGTTCATTCTCTGCTAGCGCAAAATGCTCTCAGTAAATGTGCGCATGAGTATGTATTGTCGGTAGCTGAGAAACACCGTGAACGGGGAGTGATTTGTCTTATCCACCAACTTCCTAGAACACTACAGGCCTACCAGAAACTGAAGGAATCTTTTAGAAGTGTGTATCCTGACCTGTTGACGGTTTTAGAAGAAAGTGAAGACGAAGACAAAGAAGCAGGTGTGTAACTATGTTCTTTTTTGTTATATATTTGGAACAACAACGGATACAATATTTGGTTTCGCACCAGTGTCAATGATGTGTCTTCAATGACCTCAAATTGCAGTCTCACTTTTCTAACAAGAGCGTCATTATTACGTGGTTAGTTTCCATGTACAAGTGTACGTAATTCTATCGACATGGCAAATTTAAAGCAAGTCCCCGTTCGTATTGTACAATGCACGAGTGTGATGTGTGAGGTCAATAATTAATCTTTAGATGATTTTCATTTTACTTCCATACAGGGACAGTTATCCAACGAAGTAGTCTTTCTAAAGAAATCACTATAGGTGAGTATACATTTCGTGGCTTTTATATTTAAAGGCAAGAATTCATGACGCAGTTCTGGTCACATGTAAATACAAATGTACCTTGGAATGGGTGGCATTCCACAATATGCTTGAAATATTCTACTCTAGGAGACTCAATGTAAACACTTCACTTTTCCTGTTTACCAAATATAATAATATACACGTTAAAATCCAATCTATCTCCAAGAATGGTAATTTCTTTTAAATGGTTGTTGCGACTTTGGACAGAAAAAGCGCGAAACTCTCCAACTCTCCAGTTTTTTTATATTTACGACCAACATATTCTATTTTTAACTGCTTGACTTTTAATAGAGGGAAGCACTATGAAAGTTCGTTTAGACCTTGAGGTGGAACACAGCCAAGATGGAAACAACGATATCTCCCCTCAGATATATAAAGAGATTATAGAAGGAGTTCTGGTTGAACAGCTACGTGATTTGGAAATTCCATCCATGGCAGATGAATACGGAGCTGCAATCATTGAAACCAAACGAGGCTGCATTCTGTTGTATTTACAAGTGAAAAACAAACCTGGGCTGATGAGGCTGATGGCTGACAGTAAAAATGGCAAACTCGAGGAAATGTTTAGCAGGCTATTAATCACTGATAAAATCCAACAGATGGTGGGAGATAATTTATTGAGACTAAAAGTAACCATAGAAGAGGATGAATTCAAGCGTATTTGCCAAAAAATTGACGATGTTGATGTGTCAAATGTGGTGTCTTCCAGCTCTTCTGAAGACGACGGGGAAATAACAAGAGTATCAAGGAATGTTACTTTCACAGGTGAATATTTTTTACACATATTTAAACAAACAAAACTCGTTCTACCTATACAAATCAACATTCTGGTTTTCTTACTATGTCGTATTTGTTTCTTTATTACTTGCTATCACAATGACTATTTGGTTCTGGCGCCCGTTCGTACTTTACGAGACTTGAATACCGCGAGACTTCAAAACATCCAACTAGTTTTCATAAAATCCGATCTATTAGTCTGACCAAGTATTTGATTACGTCAATACCAAGTTTGGTATATAACACCACAACTTGCTAACTACTAGATATGGACATTTCAGAGGTATCAAAAATGTTTTGTCGTATCTAAAGTACCATGTCATGTAAAGACTATTTTGGAAACTTTCCATACTGTTGGGTTAACCCTGTTGTATATGATATAAAGTATTAAATGTGTATTGTAATTATTTAGCTCATCCGTTTTTATACTATCTGGAATCATAAACTCTAAATTCTAATTTTTATCATAGGATCAGAATGTGTTGATTATCTGGAAGTGACAAAGCTAACATCAAATTCGGTACACGTTCGTTGGTTCGTATCAGACTGTCGCCACACTGGTTACATAGTTACGTGTGCGTTGGTTGGACAGAGTGCTGGTCACGGTGTGACACAACTGCTTGAATCGCCTGAGACTCTGACGTGGAAATTCGACGACCTACAACCCGGTGACTACCGTATATCAGTGTCGTTACTGGGCCACCATGGACAAGACAAAGACGGCAAACTGATTGCAATCTATGGCCCTGTTGTAACTATTAGCGTCATCGTAGGACACGGTATGTTCAAAATTCTTTATCTTCCATTTTTCTTGAACTTCAAAGTTATGCATGTATATTTTATGGTTGTACATTTCAACCTTAGGTTATTTCCTGTTAGTAAAGGTTTCAGTAACCAAGCTCAGCTGGAATTTCTGCATCGAACTGTTTGATATTTTAACAGTTTTCATTAGCTTCTAACCAGATCTAATTTACATAAGCTTTAAGTTTATAAACAAATCAATCAATCAAGTTAACAAAAATCATTAATCGATGCGTTTCCAATGATTTACTCTCATATTTATTTCTGTATTTTTTCACAGTTATCCAGCGATTCTTGATAAGGAGGTCCAGGAAGAAACGACGACCAGTCGTAGTTAGAACAATGCCAAATATACTTCACGCAGCACCAATTAAACCTTGTATGACGGGGAATGGAGAGCCAACATTTATAGGGCAAGGTATATGATGATGATGATGATGATGATGATGATGATGATGATGATGATGATGATGATGATGATGATGATGATGATGATGATGATGATGATGACGACGACGACAACGACGACGCAGATTTAATTGTCTGATGAATAAATAAGTAATATTGTCCTGTGAGAACTTTGTCGTATGGAAACCACTAATGTGTATGGAAAGACGGTTGGGACAATCGTCGACAACTCGAAATTCGCTTCCATAGCTTTTTCTATGGAATTTCGACTTGTCGGCGATGGTCCTAATCGGCTTTCCATAGTATCATCACCTCCACCACCACCACCACCACCACCACCACCATCATCATCATCATCATCATCATCATCATCGTCATATTTTTGTCCTCAATATTAGCATGAATAAGTGCGAAATATATGTATCTGCAAACTGGAAATGTATTAAAGAATGTTCAATTCTACATGTATTTTAATCCAGATATCGATGTGAACCAACATAAAAAGACCACAAATTACCGGCAAAGTATTATTACCGATGGTATATTACAACAAAGACAGTTGAATGGTCCCAGTCAACCCAGTGTAGCTCGACGTCATCGACTAACTTCAATGACATTTAGGGGAGATAAAGCTAAACTGACACGGATAGGGGAACAATCTTGTACTCATCCCATCACATCCCAGGCAGAAAGTGGTAGTAGCTATGCCAAATGTCAAGGTAAGGACATACATACATACATACATACATACATACATACATACATACATACATACAATGTAAGTGAGTGAGTGAGTGAGTGAGTGAGTGAGTGAGTGAGTGAGTGAGTGAGTGAGTGAACATTTATACCCTAAACGTAGACCGTGAATTGAAGAAATATTAACAACTTCAATGTGTAAGGCTTACTCTTTATATGCAGCAGCTATCGTCACATTTGTCATTTTCTTCCTATTCCTCTTTCATTTTTTGTCTGTCTGTGTCTGTGTCTGTCTGTGTCTGTCTGTCTGTCTGTCTGTCTGTCTGTCTGTCTGTCTTTTCCAACTATCTCTGTCCCCTCTCTATGTCACTCTCCCTCTCTCTCTCTCTCTCTCATGCTCACTATGAATACTATACAGAAGGGAAAGAATACACAGGAAACCTTGGGACTTGCGATGGGACAAGGAAAGATGTTAATTCAAGAAAAGCTACAGCTCGTAGAGGTGTGAGCCGCTGCTGTTCGATTCATCAACGTCGAAGTAAGTGGGTGGTATACAAAGCACAGCCTCCGCAGAACGCAAGTTGTAAGCAAATGGAACGTTGTAAAGAACATGTCATCGACAGTGGGCGGAGTACATCTCTAGCTGATGTAGATAATGACGAGAAATTAGTGGATCACGGTAAGAATATACGTACTACACATCTCTTTGATCTTTACTCATTGATTTGTTGGGTTTTTAGCCATCTTATTGCCGAAAACCCCAACCTGCAGGGTACCTCATTACAGACGGTATTCTTTGCTAACTGTCCATATGTCACCTTGTTAACATTCCAGGCTAAATGTTGAAATTTAGGATGTTTTCAATACATGTAGTTGAATTTCAACAGCTCTGACCAACTTTCATTCTGCATCTATTCAAATAAAACATATCAACATTTACAATGTGTACATTTATCCACAATCTCAACGTGATGCACACCTGGGCAGATTGTTGTACTTTAGCCTTTTTTGTCTGCTTCTCTTTTTCTGTTCCCAGATTCAAGAACAGCAAGTCTAAAAGAGCCTCAAATCCCGGTACGTGACAGTGGTGTATTTGATGACGCTGATGCTGGCACAGAAGGTGGATTTACATATACATCGTGTTAGCTCCTCATTCACTTTGTCATAGTCACGTGGCCACTCCCCCGGGTAACATTTATCTCGAGGAGGCTATATATTTTTGTTTACAGGACGGAAATCACGGCTATCAATATAACACCGACTAATAAAATTGAACAAAAACATTCCTTCATCCGTTGAAGTGAATAATTAGGTACAGTTAATCATACTTTCAATGAAGACACTTGGTCTCATGTAAGCTTAATACATGTAGGTTGACGAATAAATCTCCTTTATATCAGTATTTCAAATATTACTAAACAATGTTCCTAATTTGAAGTTGACATTTTTGGCTTGTCTTACACGTTTACAGATCTTTAATGACTTGTTTTATTTCTCATTTCACTTAAAATTTATGTGATTCTAGTGACAGGCCGGTCCTGTTTTTTTTGTCAATGAGTGATAATTATGAAATAAATATATTTCTACTGGTTACGTCGTATGTGTATTTGGTCAATGAATGTACTTATCTCGCGTCTTCTGAGTGGTTATGAGCCCTCTATGTTATGTTTATACTTAACTAGCAAATGAAATCAAATATATCTGTGCTGCTCCACCCATTTTAATCAGATTATGCGTCGCTAATCAACTTTTGTGTTGATAATACGGGCAGTGTACTCAGAGTGCTATTGTTTGAATATGTTTGTCAATATGATCACGTGACTAATGTTATAATGAGGTTGTAATGCACAAACACCTCAACTTCGTAAAGAACATTGTATTTTCGATCTGTCCTTGACGATCCTCATCGAAATGACAAATTCCATATAGTTCTATACCATGACTATACCTGCAATTTGATAAATTTGTGATTGCAAGCTGCAGTGACTTCTATAGATATAGTTCTGTCATTTCATTCATGCTCGTTCTGTCATGTCGAGGTTTCCTCCTGTAACAATCGCTACGTATGATGGCACTGCGGGTCTTGTGAATGATAACGTTTTGTGGGTAAAATTCAAGGTATTCTCATTGACGGAGGCGTTCAACAACAACAACAACAACAACAACAACAACAACAACAGCCACCACCACCACCACGCTCTACAATGAGTCACAGTATACCAGAATATTTCACACACAAACAGACAGACAGACAGACAGACAGACATATAGACAGACATAATTGTGTTACGTTGATTGTTATTTGTTTTAAGTATTACAATGTAACTGCATGTAAAGTTTACTTTTCTGTACACTTGTTGTATTGGATTTTATCTGGGGAGCCATATCGCTGTAAATTGTTTACGAGCGATAATAAAGTTTCCTTGTATCCATGATCGTGTATAAACTATTGCTAGTATTAGTTACCATAGGCAGTAATCACTTACTGAACGTTTTTCTTGGCTACACTGAAAATAACAGATTGCTACTGACAGTGGTTCAGTCGATCTACTTTGTTATACGTCACAGCTGTTATACAATAGAGGAAATAGAGGAACTATTCTTGCGCAGAAGCAGTGTGAACAAGATAAACGAATTGATAAACGGGGAACGGGCCCGGGACCATGTTGGGAATTCCCAATAAGGTGAGTCACTATGTCAATCAAATGAATACCAGGTAAGCGAATACAAATCACTGCGTGGACGTTTTAAAACACAGTCGCCAAGTCTTCAAGTTCGTCGACTGTGATCACGTCCCCCCCACCCAAACTAGTGAACTATTAACAGTTGTAATTGGATGCGTCGAATACTTCACCAACATGGATGTTGAAACTGGAGGTATGTTCGTATGATACAGTTTTGTTCTTATTGTTGTTGTTTTACCACGTATGTAAATAAATCTTATACAAGACGGAAGTAAATGCCTGGACAATAATAGCATTAAATCAATGGTGTTCAGCATACCGATAAACTACCAATCTGTAAAAATATCAGAAAGGCAGTAAATGATAGAAAAACTTAATGATTTTCATTAATGAATGTTTAGTATTATAAAGATGGATAAACTGTTTTTTTTGACAAAGTTACTTTGATTGACAAAAGCCAGAAACTTTGATCTGGTTATAATCTAATCTTACCAAAACGAGAAACACCTTCTCATATATGTGTCGCTGTTGTTTTTGTAATCTATTTTCTAAAACTTGGCATGATTTGTATGCAATGATGTTTGGAGGTCATTGAAAAAACTCAAAATTGAATGTAGACATGCTATTACATAATAGTGTGTGATACAGTATATACAATGTATGCATGTATGTATGGATATATGTATGTGTGTATGTATGTATGTATGTATGTATGTATGTATGTATGTATGTATGTATGTATGTATGTATGGATATATGTATGTGTGTGTGTATATATGTATGTGTGTATGTATGTATGGATGGATGGATGTATGGATGTATGTATGTATGTATGTATGTATGTATGTATGTATGTATGTATGTGTGTGTGTATGTATGTATGTATGTATGTATGTATGTATGTATGTATGTATAAGTATGTATGTATGTATGTATGTATGTATGTATGTATGTATGTACATGTATGTATGTATGTATGTATGTATGTACATGTATGTATGTATGTATGTATGTATGTATGTATGTATGTGTGTATGTATGTATGTATGTATGTATGTATGTATGTATGTATTGTATTGTATGTATGTATGTATGTATGTATGTATGTATGTACATGTATGTATGTACATGTATGTATGTATGTACATGTATGTATGTATGTATGTATGTATGTATGTATGTATGTATGTATGTATGTATGTATGTACATGTATGTATGTATGTATGTATGTATGTATGTATGTATGTACATGTATGTATGTATGTATGTATGTATGTATGTATGTATGTATGTATGTATGTATGTATGTATGTATGTATGTATGTATGTATGTATGTATGTATGTATGTACATGTATGTATGTATGTATGTATGTATGTATGTATGTATGTATGTATGTATGTATGTATGTACATGTATGTATGTATGTATGTATGTATGTATGTATGTATGTATGTATGTATGTATGTATGTATGTATGTATGTATGTATGTATGTATGTGTGTGTGTATGTATGTATGTATGTATGTACTTTTTTCTATTTATAATTGCCTGTCGCTATATTATCATTACCATCATCACTACTCGGGAAGAGACGATAGTCGAATGTTGGTCTGTTTATTGCGAAAGAAAACACATTAAAATATCAGAAGTACAGCATATTGTCTGTTTCGTCAGACTAGACTATTGTAGTTTTACAGCATAGAGTTCCATGTTTTTTGTGTGCACTATACAAAGGCATTTTGAGTGGTTGCTTCCTCATTACACAATACATTGTACGTTGAAGCATAGACCCTACGTTCTATGGTTGAAGCGACTAACGTACGGATATTGAGTCTTGCTTCGACTACTTGATATAAAGTGAACACTGTTATGTGGATGGGTGCTCATCGGAATGGCACATTTTCTAGGCTCCCCACTTGCTATCTACAGTGCCAATATACATGTAAAAGTATACAAGTTGATAAGGAGTTGTAAAGATTGAGACTAAAGTGCTATAGGCTGAATGACAATAGTATGCCATCTCAAGTTCCTGGTTTTGGAACAGTGTTATTGTTGGTCTTTCATTAACTGGTCTTACAACGGTTGTGTACACACTGTAAATAGTGGCAAGGCGAATGATGCAAGATTTCACCATACTGGATGATCAGACGTCGAGTGAACTATTTCCATGGTCCTCACCAGAACATTTTCTTATTAGTGATATTTTCTTTTGTATTGTTATTATCTATGTTTCTAGTGGAAATAAAATTCAATTCAAAAATGGCAAGTGGGAATATTATTTAACACAGTTGAAATGACAAGGTTGGCAGTGAGATTGAACTAGTCTGCAGCTGAAACAAACACACAAACAAACAAACAAACAAACAAACAAACAAACAAACAAAAATCAACATACTCTCAGATAAAAAATTACAAAGAGATCATGTGTTCTGTCAATGTTAGTAATAACTTGGCAGTCTAATCGTTAAAAATGCGGAAGTTGTGTTGAGTGTGGTTGCTATGCAATGTACTGTTACGTTGCGTGATGTCATACATTGAAACAAACAATCATATACTACTTGGACTTTGAAAAGCGATCAGAGTGACTAATATCATGAAAATGCAATCGTCAGGGTTGTTTGTGTACTATATATGATATATATATATATATATATATATATATATATATGTGTGTGTGTGTGTGTGTGTGTGTGTGCGCGCGTGTGTGTGTGTCTGTCTGTCTGTGTGTGTGTCTGTCTGTCTGTCTGTCTGTCTGTCTCTCTGTGTGTGTGTCTGTCTGTCTGTGTGTGTGTGTGTGTGTGTGTGTGTGTGTGTAGTTCAGAGCTTAATAGATTGCACAACGTATGATGTATATAACCATTCCTTATGGTACTTGTACAACGGCTTACAGCCCTACATGTATATACAAAATGTAAAAGACTCTACTACACAGAATTCTTTTCTCTGTGTAGACTACCTATACTCAACTGTTACAAGTTTCATCTAGGTGGTTCAAAATCCATTAGTTGTAGAACTGACGACATATCCTTCCAATAGATTGACAGACTTCTTGATCTGTTGATGACAGATGATTCAACAGGTGGTTGGGGGGGATGTTTGATGGATCTTGATGTTTCACATGTTAAACTTTATTAAATTAGTAATGTTGACGATGGTTCAACTTGATCGGAATGTTCATAGATTTTAACAGTTACATACGTTTTGACATCAGAAGGAATATCTATTGTTCAAAATAAGTTAAACAGATTGAGATTTGAAGGTTCCAGTGTCGAGTCAGTCTTTATTTAATACTAGTATATATGTAACAATAGATCAAGACACTTTCAAGAGCATGTCCGCTTGCTCATGCCACAAGCAGTACAATATTCGATGAATGCAATTGGGAGTAATCATCTGGAACAGGTCTATCAGTTCCGCTACATATCACATGGCAACAAAGTCACATGGCAACAAAGTCCCTGGTAGGCATGTATCATGGTGTCTAATAACTTGTAGGTGTAGTAGTGAAACTCAGACCACTAAGCAATAGTTTGGTGGTCTGGGGGTGAATAAACCGAGCCTTTTGTTGACAACTGAGTTGTTACGCTTGACATTTGACATAGTCCTGGATATGCATTGTTCACATACGTAGCACGCCCATTTTTTTCTGTACATTGGTGAAATGTGGGACATTATTAACTTCGTATACATTAATATAAATGTTGAAACTTATGGTACGTACACATGTAACTCCGTTGAAAATAGTCAAAATAGATTCAGCTGAAGTATGAAAGCAAAACCGTATTTATCGAAAGATAATGACTTGTTAATTTACAATGTATTTCTGGCAGCAGAAATCGTCACCGATGTCTCAAATCGACCATATAGGGAGCGAGCGTGCAGTGGATTAATCTGGCAGATAGAGTATTAGTACCACTCGGAGTTGAAGAGCTATTTCATGAGATAAGTTCATTGCCATTTCATCTACATTTATCTTATACCTCCCTCAACAGAGTTACACACTGACCCCGACACTGATCCCAGGTCACAGGTGACAGATGCAGAACATAGCGACAAGAGAGATTCCCGAGACTCTGCGATTGCTGACACAGAGACACCGAGGAACTCAATAAATGAAGAAATTATCGAGGAGGACGACAGTGGTATGATTTAAATTTTCATGAGTCTTTTATTCATAAACAAGACATATTCTTTTTTTTCTTTTTGGTGAGCACTGCAAATCTTAGAGTAAATTTCCACTGCGCAAAGCATTCTAAACTCGACAAGCCCGACAAAAAGGTTTATATGATAGAGTTAACAGCATTAAGATGCTTCATAGTTGGGCTGCATATCACTAAATTTCCCATGATAGAACAGCAACAATTAATGACGAGTAGATTGTGGTGTTTTTGTGTGGTATTTACTTGGTCAACCATGCATATGAAATGTACTTTATACTTCTGTGTCTTAAGTTTATATTTGTGATGTATACATACAAGTCTTTGATGGCAACACAGTTCAATATCCATAAAACACTTCGGATCCTAGTTTAAATGACTCGGCAAAACACTTCTGAAAAGTATCGATATTTCTTTGTGAACTCAGTCTGTCGTCTTTTGTGTGATCTCATTCCAATCGTTATTTTGTAGAAGGTGAGCAAGATCTGCCAGCTGCAGGCAACCGAAATAGCAATTTACGAGACTCCGGCTATGGTCCAGAAAGAGCAAGCGGCGAAATCGACAAATTGCGTAAGTTAAGTTCTCAGAGTTCGAGACATGATTGAACCAAAATAGGTGACATGGTCTACGTGACAATATGATATACTTAGATTTTAAGACAGAAAAGGATTGGGTTGAGCGGGAAAAAAATGAGATTTCATAATCAATAATTGGATTCAGTAAAAGCTACATTTTATTCCGTAAACACCTATTTGAAAGGTATCATTCTATGTAATTAATTATGTGTATTCTCCCTTTCTATCTCTTTGTGTCTGTTTGCCCCCCCCCCATCTGAATGTATATCATCCGTATGTTCCCATCATCATCATCATCATCATCATCATCATCACCACCACCACCACCACCATCATCATCATCATCATCATCATCATCACCACCACCACCACCACCATCATCATCACTACCAACATCACCATTACCGCCTACACAACTACCACTGTAACTACTACACCATCACCACCGTCAAAACTACTACCATCATCACCACTATACAATCATCCTTATCACTATTAACATAACCGCCAACATAATCACCCAAATCACAGTTTCTGCGGTTAATCGCATGAGAATCAGACGGAACACATATGGAAAACAGTCAAGGCGTCGCTCAACCTTTTCAAAGAAGAAGAAAACAGAAATTATACGAAGATCCCGTTCTATCAAGGAAAATCGTCACAGTTGTGCAACTCTCGATCACAATTCCAATGAAGATATCGACTCGTCCTCCATTGATGCTGCAAATTCTATCATTTGTCAACCAGTATGTCCAGGTTGGTTACTCAATATTTACTATGTCCATCACAAAGTGTTTGTGTTGACGGTTTGAGTATTGCGCTGATTCCTCTATTTATGTGATTATTTTATGTAAAAAGGTGAATATAACATCAAGTTTTTCAACTGTGATCATTGACTCTCCACTCCAACGTCTATGCTGTGCTTAAGTGATGCTGTGATAAGAAAGTCTATCATTTGCTATTTGCCAGGGAGTTACATGTACTTAGTGCATTGTACCTCAGACCACTATAGAACTAAATATATTATATTGTTAATACGGTAGTGATGTGAAGTATATATATAGAACTACGTCTGTGTCGTGGGACTTAGATATCTGTTTGTTTCATCCCTCTATGTTTCCAGCTGATTTTGACACGTACGTGGTGGACCTATATCAAGAAAACATCATAAATAAACAGAGTTCTTGTTGCATCAGAGCCGAGAAAACTTTATACGCAAAGGTGAAAACTTTGACAGACGTTCTGGTGCAACATGGAGGGAAATTGGATCTGAGCCAGGCTGATTTATTGGAATATTACAGAAAATTGGCAACGCAGGACAGCGCCGAACCCCTCCGTAGTAATCTGACCTCCATTATCCATGATCTACAGGTGAACTACGTTCTACACTACCTTGTACAGGAAAATGCCATTAGTAGGTCGGCCTATGATGCCGTTATGTCAGAATCTACACCACGTGGTAAGGCCTGTCGTCTGCTTGACGAGTTGCCGCCAACAGAAGATGCCTATCAAACATTCAAACGATCACTTGAAGAACCATACCCACACCTGTTTGACATACTTGAAGTTGCCGAGAGAAAACTTAGAAAACCAACAGTATCCTCAAAAGGTAAGCTTAATGCACCTAATGAAACTGTCTTACTGTAAGCTAATCTAACATTTAATCATTTTTATTTTTTAAAGTTATTTTTTCCTCTTGATGTCACAATTCTGTACATTTTATTTTGCAGAAAGACGTTCCATCAGACCAAGATCTAGAGTTACATACATGAAAAGAGGTAAGTCGTTGAAACATGTAATTCATAACATCAAATTCAATGGACATCACGTGACAGTAAAATACTTCATTGTTATTTTGCAATTAATTGAAAGTACATCAAATATCATAATTGAAGAGAGTGTCCTGGGCCCTTTGGTCATAAATTCAAGAAAACAGTAAAGTTGTGTTTTATGCTATTCTTACATTATATTAGGGGAAAAAGGGCTGCACCAGTGAAAGACAATAACGCTATAAGGTCGCCTTTTTATGTTTTATAGGGAACTTGGTACTTAAAGTCCACGTTGATATAGAAGTTGTCGGATCAGAGGCTGACACAGTCTGTGAAGTGAATGGTCGGGACTCGACGGTTTCAGAGGCTGACACAGTCTGTGAAGCGAATGGTCGGGACTCAACGGAGGCTGACACAGTCTGTGAAGCGAATGGTCGGGACTCAACGGAGGCTGAGATAGAAGAGTATATAGTTTCCGCTAAAGCTCGCCTCATAAAAAGCAAATCACTGGACAGACAGTACTCTGTAGAAATTGAAGACGTAAGGCTTGGATGCATACTGTTATTTTTGAAGGTGAAAAGTAAAAATGGTCTCAAGAAATTACAAAGAGATAGTAAAAATGGACACCTCGATACAATCATCAAACAGCTTCTTATCAGCGATGACGTCATGAAAATTGCAAAAGGTCGAGACGTGCGCATCAAGGTCACAATATCGGCTGAAGATTTTGATCAGATCTATCAGGAATTTGATTGTGACAGTGATGAAACTGATATCGACATCCATTCAGACTCGGAAGATGAAATGACACCACCTGGTACTGGTTGTGACGAGATCGAAGTCAAAGAGTCAGACTCTCACAGCAAGGAGATGGACCCCAAACTACAAGATGAAAAAAGATGCATGGATACCATAACGTCATTACCTGGTATAAACATTATTGCATTTTGTAATATCCATAAAGTGTGGAGAGAGAGATAGAGAGAGAGAGAGAGAGAGAGAGAGAGAGAGAGAGAGAGAGAGAGAGAGAGAGAGAGAGAGAGAGAGAGAGAGAGAGACAGACAGACAGACAGACAGAGAGACAGAGACAGAGAGACAGAGACAGAGACAGGCAGAGACAGAGAGAGCGAGAGAGGGGGGGCATGGACATGGATAGAGAAAAAACAATAGAGAAGTATGTATGGGGACAGAGGTGGTTGATAATGAGAGTAATGTAGGAAGCTTGCCTCTGAGCATCTTTTAATAACTAAAATACACTATAACTATGTTATTTAGTTCATCTCAGCCCACAACAGCATAATTCATTGTTGCCAACTCCATTTTACAATGATTGATACATGTACATTGCAGGTTTGCCAGAAACAGTTGACTCAATAGAAGTTCTGAATGTAACGGTGAATTCGGTGTATGTACGTTGGACTATATCCACATCTCACCATACCGGTTACCGCGTCACCTGTATGCCAATTACTTCCGGGAAGAAAGTCTCCGTAACTGAAATACTGGAATCACCGTCGATTTTGTCTTGGCAATGTAATGGATTGTCTCCTGGGGATTACCGTATATCAGTGTCCGTATTGTGTCACCAACGTGATGGCATGGGTCAATTGTACGCTGTCTCCAGTTCAGCAAAAACGGTTCACGTTAAAATAGGACATCATGGTAAGTAAAACTACAACTTTACGAAAATATTTAGCTTTCAACATCATTCCTTACCAATTGTTGATGATAAAATTTTCAGCGCAAGCTTTGATAAGTTGACTTATACATGTAATTCAAAGGCAAGTAAATGAGAAAGTGGTAACTAGTATTCAGTATTATAGATTTGCCTGATTTGCCTGTCTAGTTCGACATACTGGTAAATGACATTATCAAGCCTCATAGCCAAGTCTATGACAGTATGTTGATCCAGATAACCAAGTCTATGGCATGCAGTATGTCGATTCTAATACCCAAGTCTGTGACAATTTATCGATCCAGCTAGCCAAGTGCATGGCATGGGCTAAAATAGCAGCTATTTGGATAAACGGATGCCTTGGTTAGGTCAACCACGGTGATATCAGAGACTTGGCTGTCTGAATCGACATTTACTGTCAGAAACTTGGCTATCTGAATCTGTTCTACTGTAACTGTCTCCTTTCTGGTTGCCCTAAACACCTTGTAGATAAGTTGCAGAGTTCAGAATGTTGCCGCTAGTCTTGCCTGCAATACTAAAAGTATGTCCAACTTCTCTTCCAACAACGTCATTGGTTACGTAGGCTATTAGTTCTCGTATACAAAGTTTCATCAATTTACTTCAATTCAGTTGTGGGTTCTGGACCTCTCTGACATTCTTCATCGATATACTCCACAATACAACTTAATTTTATTCCCACTTATTCCTGCGCCTCGAGCCCTGCTACAGTGCTAGCAGAGATGAGGCTCTCTATAAGTCTCCTTTATTACTATTATATACATGTAAACAATAAGCTGCTTTGATGCACTATGATTTGAGATTTGAAAAATAGACGTGATTTCTATGTTGCAGGTACCCACCTGACATTGATCAGAAGAGTATTCTTGACCAAGAAAAGACGAAGAAAGCAAGAAATAAAGAACAGAGAAACTAGAGAATCAAGTATTAAAATCATCAATGTCAAGGAAACCAACGCCGAAGGTAAACTAAAACTTTCTATATTAACTTTGCATAACGAGTACGTTATCTTTGTAAAATCTAACTGAATTTTTTCAAGTTCTATTGATCTGATCTGAATTACAATAGTGTATTGTAGAATACTCGACTAAATCAAGTACCTTACAGAGCAATCACTTGGTTTATCAATCCCCGACATAAGATGGGTGGGTGGGAGGAGGGCAAAATAGTAAAAGAAAATACGTGGAAAAGGGAGAAATGTTGTTTCCATAATACCACTAGCACTACGATGTTCAATGAGACATTTCAATGATTTCTCCATGTATGATACTCAGCCATGCTTGTGTATTTCCTCCTTTGCAGTCAGTGAAAAAAGTAAACTTCGAAGCCAAAAAGCTGACGTTCCTGTCCTTAGATCTGCCAATGGTCTCCTTGGAAACAAATCTGATTTGGAGGAACAGTCAGCATATTCCAATTTGAAGAAAGGTATAAGTAGAAGCAGCACTTTCAGAACTCGCAGTAGTACTATATTAAGGCCGAGAAGACGGTGTTATGCTTTCACCGGCATAAAACCTAAGCTAGGATGTCGAAAGGTAGAGGATGGTGGTCAAGAAAGGCCTTCCAATGTAAGTCCCAACGACGGAATTATAACAGATTCGGCAGTTGATAGAAGCGGTGATCAACCAGGTGACGGGGTAAATCGTGAAGGTGATTATAATTTAATTCATTAAATACAGACTACTAAAGAGTTGACATAAAATATATTTTGAGAGATATATCAGTTTATCCAAAGGCACAAAGACAAGCCATGTCATTGGGACGAGCTAAAAACACCAATGCCACAAATCAAAAGTGTGATTGTTTTAGATCACATTATTTTTACTTGTTGTATTATAACCTTGTTCATATTTGAGAAACCCATACTATAGATGAAGGTTGTGCTGCAGCAGCTGTACTTATCACTGTACCATATACAGGTGTCAATTCTCAAAATTACACTCATTCACAGTAAATATGCATTTCTTTACAGATTCCATATCTGAGAGCAGCCATGCTCGTCATGACAGTGGCATTTTCGACAGTGAAAAAGACTTAGGTCATTGCGATACGTACTTATGACGCCAGTGGTTGCCATAACAACACAACGATGGCAAACAAAGAAGATTTGCATTTGCTTGTACGAAGACTTTTAATTGGACATTTAACATTTCCCTTGTTTGTTTTTTTCCCGCTTCCGCTTTATCTTGGTCATACATTTTTAAACATCGTACTTTACGTTTTACCGTGTTTTTGTTTTTTCGTTTTTGAACTTTGACACATTTGCCCAAAACGAGACAATTACCACAGGTGATAAAATAAATTGTGAACAGATCTTCCAGAAGATTCGCTCAAACTGTTGCCCTTAAAAAAACTACAAAATACAGCGACCAACCAATTTCAAATAATGAGGACTTGTGTACGTCTCATAACGTACGGTTATTTGCTAGATGTCTCCATGGCCAAAGAAGATTGGCAAGGTACACCATTGTGGTGGTATATGAACATGTCAATTCAAATCGTTCTGGGGGCTTCATGAAATGAGGACATATTTACGTGACAGTACAGCTATCTCCATAATCATATGGATATCCATGATTCGCAGTATATATGTAATATATGCTGGTGATTTAACGCATGGTGGTAGTTCACTGCGAAGTGTTAACAAGAATAGCGTGACTTTTACTTTAACAAATAGAAATTGCAAATTGAAGAGATGTTAATTTTTTTAATGTGTGGATATTGTTTGTCTTTTTTCCTCAGGTTAATAGAATCGGCCATTCAGTACAATACAATACAATACAATACAATAGATCTTTATTATCCCAGTATGGGCAATTCTTTGCGCGACAGTTAAACGTATAAAAAACTACACAAAATATTAAAATACTGTGACAGGATACATTAAAATAAATACAATAAATACGGTTAAAAAATAAGGTACAGTAACATTAAAACATTGAAACAATGGGCTGCTATGCATTCCTGACTTGATTAAGAAAAGATATGGCTGTTGGAATAAATGAATATTTTGTTCTGTTTGTTCTAGTCCTTGGAACCCTAAAGCGCCGTCCTGATGGTAAAATGTCAAACTCTTGGTAAAGGGGGTGCTGACTATTCCTCAGTATGGAATTGGCTTTGTTCAGGACTTGTTTCCTGTACAGTGTGCTAAGGCTAGTTTGTTGAACACCAATAATTTTACTGCAGATATTAACTATTCTACCAAGCTTGTTTTTGTTTTGAACACTCAGATTACCAAACCAACAGATTAGTGAAAAACTTAAAATACTCTCAATAAATGATCTGTAAAAAAGATTTAACAGTATGATTTACTTGCAATCAATCAAGCCGCAATATGCAATTGATTCTAAATTTACATATTTTACAGAGACCAACATGTCCCTTCCATTTACCTACAAACTTGGCACGTGTTTGTCTGTCATAGCTAGAGAAAAATATCGAGAGAAACATATCGAAGGTCATACACAGTGTACTCACTAGTATTAAACTTTTCGTATATACACTGCATGCAGATTATGTATGTATTCAGGTACATTTTAGTGTTTTCTCTTTCTTTCTTTTTATTTGTTAGGGCCCCTGGCCTGAAATAAATAAATAAATAAATAAATAATAATAATAATAATAATAATAATAATAATAATAATAATAATAATAATAATAAAATTATGGAATAGTTGCAATCTATCCCACTAGGCTTGCTGTTGAGCTGAGAACAACGTCAAAACTTATTCATCACACAGCTTACAGTTTAATAAAGCCCAGGACGTGAAAACTGTTGGCCATCAAAATAACAGCAAGTACAGTAGGATATATACATGTAATATTCAGTTTGGCAATAGACAAGTATTCACATTACAGCTGTTACTACTCGGAATACAACACAGAATGACGTATATCTATTGATATATACTATATTTAGATTTTTACACCTGAAAGAATTGTGTGATATTCATATCAATATATCAGTTAGGACAAGAACACGGTACTGTAGCCATTTGTAAAGAAAAGAGTTGATGATATACGATCCTAATAAGACGTGTTGCAGTTCAAAAAAGTATTGGTTCTGTCAAGCAGTTGAGGAAACTAGTGTTTCTATAATTGTATGGAGGAGTTTCTTAGTAAATGTGTTCCGTCATAATTATCGTTCAGGAGCTATCTACAACATTATACCATTTTACACACCATTCAATGATCTTCGGTCTTGTTATCTGCGACTGGTTCGACAGATTTCAAGCCAATATTCCTCAACTTAATGCCGCAATTTACATCAATGTAATATTTACACATTAATGTACACACAACTATAATTGCCACCTACGGGTCTATGTTATGTATACTCGGAGAGAATTGCTACAATGTTCCCAAAGTAATAAAAAAATGTGTTAGCATTTTGAATTGTTTTACGTGAGCTTCCTTTATAGTTTGAGTGGTTGTAAGGAAACAATAAAGAATATGGTATTTTGCCAGATCTAGCTGGCTTACCTCTAAAAGGAACTCCCTGTCTTACAATTGAAAAGCTCCAGTCCAGTTCTGCCTGGGTGAAATAACTTAATAATAATATAACAATAGCACATACACTTTCAATCATACAGACTGACCAAATGAAGGCGTGTTTTGGTACCAATCGTTCTAAACCTACAGATTGTTCATAGAAAAAAAGGCCAAGTTGTTGTAGCTTCCCAATATCTGAACGAACTAGACGATTAATACGAAATGATCTAAACCTTTGGAAATTATCAGCGGATTCAATTTTCTGTAGCCATACGAATATGAAACTTATTTAATTCACACAACTTTAATCAGTGCAGGGACCATAGTAAACAGAATTTCGCAATTTTTTTTTCTTTTGAAACCAGAAACCACTACCCAAGTTAAAAATTTAAATATTTCAAAACTTCTTCCTTTTCTTATTTGTTACTTCCTCATCCTTACTGAATTATTCGGAATCAAGCTGAGTCATAGTATTACAGTCTGTAGGCGTGAAGAAGGGTCAGCAAATGGACTTCATGTAGATATTCAGTCACTAACGTCTAGCCTTTGAACTTATTAGCTAGACTTCTGGCTCTCAGAGACATTTCCAATTCTAGAGTCGACATACTTCTCATTTATTGGACGAGTGAGTGAGAAAAAAACAAATGAAATAGTCTGTAGGTTTCTAAACTTAAAAAATATATTTTGTCTCGAAATCTACTGCTGTGTTATAATATTGTAAGGCCTGAACATAATTGTTTGGTTCCGGTTACTCGACCCCACTTAGTTTTTCACTGCCGACCATAACTTTTTTTGCACATTCGAGAAAAAAATTAATAAAATCGTGAAAATTGTGTGAAGTCTCGTTAGAAATAGTGAACGCAGAAACTCACAATTTAACTGTTCTTCAAATATGTAATGGCTGTACATGTGATGGGAAGAAACCAATAACACAGAGACCATTTGGAAAATACACAACTGCCTGAACTAGACTCACAACTGAAAAAATAAAATAAAATAAAAAATCCACCCACCCACCTATTTTAAAATTGAGCGTAATCGGAACCACACAATTTTTTTATTAGGCCTAATCATGGCAATTTTAAGTTCACCGTGACGTCTTTCATTAAATTTGGTTGGCTTAAAGGGCTGTCAACCTATATATCCAATATACAATATCAATGTATGTCTTTTAAGAACTAGTGAACTTTCATGTCTGCTGACACTGTTGACGTATCTCTAACTTTAAATACCACAAGGATGCATAATCTCAATTTGAAGATTATTTTTCTTTCAAGATGACACTGGCCGGGTAAAAAAGTATATATTTGCCACACTAAATTAAAACTCCTTATGTAGGGTAAACATATTAAACTGTACATTAGTAGTGGCATCATTCGAATTTTCATATATAGGAACTACAGATATACCTTGTTTAAAAAAGTAAGCAAGAACGTGTATGACTCATATCAGCACCCACGGACTGATACAAATCTAGGCACGTATTTCATTGTAATCTCAACAATGTTATCTCAACAAGGAAGTACATGTATACGTACATGTACATGTACATGTATATGTACATTGGACCAGTCGATTTGTTTGCAGGTATCTTGTATATTCGTTTGTCAAAAATATGCAAACTGAACTTTATTTCTTACCAATGATTTGCGTTTCGAATATAGATTTGGAACACTGGTTGAGAAAGCAAAACACTAAGAGAAAAGAAACACATAATATGATTGGGACGGATTCGTTGAACGACAGTCCCTCTATAGATATAGAGCGACTTTGGCTCAAACCTTTAAAAAATAGACAGGGACCCTGTGATCTGATGATCTGATGAACACAATGGTTCGGGTACAATGATACACAACAATAGCTCTAGAAGTCACAGGAAGCGTAGCTTGAAGTTCCTTTTCTCGCAATGTGTTACAGTTACATTGATACTATGTTCTCTCTGCTCTATCTGTAATTATGTTTAAACGTCCTACAAAACTACAGACAGCCACTGACAAAACCTATGGAGTAAGTCATTTCTGAGTAGACTGACGCACGACGGGTATTTTTGGTTCGGGGATAAACCACTGTATTGTATTATACTTCCAAACAAACAAACAAACAAACAAGATTGAGGAAGTATAGTAATTTTACGAATGATTCAGTCACTGAGATCTTCCGGGTGCACTAGAAAAATAACAGCGCTTTTCAAGAACTGTCATTGTCTCTTTAGTGCGACAAACTTGAAGATTTGAAGTCGGCAACTGTTGGCCCTGGTGACTGATACGACACTGACAGTTTTTGCCTGACCATAGCTCAGACGACAATCTCCTAAACACGGTAGTCGTCACTATGGTTCAGAGTTAGACGGTGTTAGGCTACACTACGTACGTAGACGTCAACGCATCGTTCACTTGTTAACTTCCTCGTGTAACTGTCTTACGTCTCTTGCTTTAACTATACTCTATATCAAAGACAATTTTACGAAATGACGGCATTGGTGATATGGCAACTATAGGTACGTATAGAGACCAATACTTGACTTTCAATTGACATGGTTAAGGCTGTCAGAAGGTTTGTAATGATCACAGATAGCTGTATATACAGAAGGAGTGTTGTACTCTGGGAAGCAGTAGTTGTGTTGACGTCACTCATTCTATGACATGTTATATTACCAAAAGTTGAATTTTTATACAGCCAATAAGATATTGCAAGTCATTTACCAGATGTAAATTATTATGTAAATGTTGAGGTGTTTCAGTTTATTTAAACAACAATATTTTGTACAAATATAAATTGAAGCCCACCCCCACTCCCATGATGAAAGAAAATCTTTTGCATACAAGCTCAGACAACTATAGTGGTATTAGCTACAAGCCAGGGAATTGCATCGACGGAATGTATTGAGTCCCATCTCTTGTAAGAAACGGAAATTATTTGTATGTAGTACTCTTGAATGCAAACCTTTGTTATTAACATTGTGAGCCACACGCCAAAATGTCTAAAATGAATGTGAAATAGCAAGTACAAAGATAGATAGGTAATATGCAAGTGAGTCATTAAAATGAAGAACTTCATCGTCAAAATGTATATGACAACACGATTTGCGATCATCAATCAATGTATGTTCCAAGTGATGTGAAATTTGAAAGTACAGTTATCGCCAATGTATGTCTGCAAATACTTAAATCAACCTACAGTATATCTCAACTACGACAGTTGCAAAAAGCCATTTAGCAATACGGAGAACGTCACAGTACCAGCAAAAATATCACAGGTGAGAAAAAAGTCGAAAGGGAATGAACCCTATAGGCAAACAAAGACTATGATCAAATCGCCAATAATCGACGGCCCTTGAAGACAAACCCAAATCTCACGGAAGTGAAAAATAAGTCTGTGGAGCTATAAGCTTGGGGGAGGTGAGGTGGGGGTACCTTTGAAAAGGACTATCATGTTATGGTCTATTTAGATTGCAGTGACTTACAATTAGTATTTGCAAAAGTCAAGCTAAGTCTTGTTTCCTGGTGATTTGGGCCGATTTATTGCTGTTCCGCCATTAATGTGCAACTGCTATTATCGTTATTATATTGTGTAGAGGAACCCAAAGCGCTACAGAGTCTTAGTGACACAGGTATGCAAGAGATATATGTACACTTTAATAGCATTACATGTATTTTGTTTTTGTAAGTTGCATAGTTATCTACCGTGTTGTGTTGTGTTGTGTTGTGTTGTGTTGTGTTGTGTAGTGTAGTGTAGTGTAGTGCTGTGCTGTGCTGTGTTGTGTTGTGTTGTGTTGTGTCGTGTTGTATTGTGCATTGTAGTGGTTTGTTGTTCTGCTCCGTGGCATGACTGACATGATGTGTTCATAATGGTGTATTGTAATTCATTGCATTGCGTATTTTGTGATTTGTAGTGTTCTGCGATGTCGTGCTGTGTTCTGTAATGTGTGTAGTGTAGTGTTTACGGTGTAAGTCACACTGTGTTGAGATATACTGTATTGTATTGCGTTGTAAAGATTTCAATAACTATTATGATCAAATGATAAGCATTTCCTACATGTTGAACACGAATAAAAGACTACTACTTTAATGAGGCCCAATACATTATACATGTACAAAGCGACACAGTACTAGTATCTTCTTCAATGATTTGAGAGCACTAGTCAGCTAGCTGTCATTTAAAAGAATAAACACGCCCACCTTGCTACTACGTCACAGTCTATCTCGTCATAGCAACCACATGAGACACATACGTCTACAAGTACATACATCAATATATGATTTCTCATTTCTGTTTTAATCTGTCATTTACCAGGATACGTAAAATTTATTCGAAAAGAAGTAGCCCAAGAACCCAAATCCATTGTCATTGTCCATGTGGCAGATGGACCAAAACACGAGGAAGTTGTGAACAGTTTTGGCCAATTTTTATACCACCACCGTGATTCACAGACAGAAGTCGACGTGTTCAATCTGAACGAATCTAAAAGTAATGACGAGATAGAGAAAAGTATCTTAAAGATTGCTCAGGCAGACAGAATCATTATTATCGCATCTGCAAAGTTAACTGAACTGTTCTCCAACAGAGAGCGGGGAGGGGACAACGAGTTCACTGACATTGTGATAGAAATCATACTGCACATTTTGAAAGAGTACAAAACCCCGGGACACGCTCGTCTTTTTGCCGTCTATTTCGATTACAGTAGCAAGGAGGAATTACCTCAAGAAATTCTACGACAAGTGAACCGTGTTGATGAGTTATCAACGGTTACACCATCTACGTTGGAAACGTTTTACGGCAGATTACTTCGCAGAAAAGGCAAAGTTTCCTTTCCACAACTGCTCGATGTGAAGACTGGACCAGGGAAAAAACTCCACAAAAGCATCCGGAACGTTAAACGGCAGAGAGGGCTATGTGAGATTATACAACATGGTGAGAATATGAGTTTAGGCTCCGAAGGTAAGATCACAATATTTTCACCTATTGAAAAAGAATGGATCGCTGTGTGGTTGATGAGTAAAACTTTGAACAAAATAGTATTTTCCTGGTGATTTTGGCTGATTTATTGTTGCTCCGCCATTAATGTGTAATTATTAGTATCGTTATACAGTTGTAATGATCCAAAGTACAATTTGCAAAATGTACAATTTTTTATGGCAAGGAAAGCTGATTTTAAGAATCAAGGATTATTATTTTGATTGAGCATGTGGCTTTTTTTTCAGGAGACTTCGGCCTCAAATGCTTGGATCTGTTTCGCCAAGATGGGTTTATTTCGCATGAAGAATACCAGAGGGTACAGAGAGCAAGTACTTTAAGTAAGAAGTTGGACCTGTTGATTGGGTGTATTACAAACAAGAACCGTGGCATACCAGATTTTCTTCAAAGACTGTTACAAGTGTGGAGAGAAAATGTATCCCGTGACAAACAAAAAAAATCCCTGGTAGATAACAGAATCGAATTAATCAAAGACCTTAGGTTCACTTACCAAACTGTTCTCGACTACTTGCAACAAAGGGATGTGATCAGTACCGCTGTAGTAACGGCTATAAGGCATGAGAGAACAGGTGACGACGCAGTACGAAAATTGTTGGACGAGTTACCGAACACTAGAGTTGCTGTCACGACGTTTCGTGAAGCTTTAGCAGTGAGCCATGGTCATCTAGCGGATTTAGTGGATACTGACAGCAGCGATGATTCGGACGACCCGGATGTTTATGATGGTAAATATGCCTTGTTGTTTCAGTGGTTTATTATTTGGGTTTAGTATCAATCTGATTAAAATTTAATGTGCTGAAAGCGGCGATAGATGTCTTTATTTACTTCTATTTCCATCGTTTTGTGTCGTTTCTTTTGTTCCAAGTGATCGCTGGAAGGCGGCGATCACCCGGAACAAAACAAACGATGCAAAAACAAACGACACAAAACGATGGGAACAGAGGTAAATAAAGACATCTAGTCACCTCATCAGATTTTAATCAGGTTGGTTTGTATTTGCTTCTTCTTTAGACTTATTATAATCGTAGACCCTACATTATTCGTGTAGGGTATGTGTTTTAATTAACGACACTTGTCCAATACATACACCGTGGTGTCACAGGTCTATATATACATACACAATACATTCAATGTAGTGCATGGTCGTCATAGTTACCGTGACATGGGTCGAGGAGGGTATGAAAATACAACGCACTTATTACTCGTAGTGTATTGAACTTTGATCAATGAGCTGGTGACTGGCAGGTATACTAATACATGATAAAACTCACTGTGTTTATTACCAAATAGAAAAACAAGGTGGAAATGTTAAGTACCCATTACAAGATGATAACGTCGATTCTGAAGAAAACCTCATCGCAATGGGCATTGAGTCCATGAATACTAGCTAGAGGTAGGTTCCCATGTTGTGGTCTATAATACGGTCTTACAATTTTGGTATTTTCAAAATGCTACTTGTTTCGAGTTGTGGTTTCGCGTAATTGTAGACATAGTATAGAGGCTGAAGATCTCTTTACCTTAAAAATCGTTTTAGCGTTGATTCGATACCATGCTGACATCTAAACTATTGTAGGCAAGCGTACAACTGACTGACTGACTGACTCTCTCTCTCTCTCTCTCTCTCTCTCTCTCTCTCTCTCTCTCTCTCTCCAGGTGTGTCAGAAGTTCAATGGGGTCAACTTTACACGTGGTGTATAGTTCAACAATGTATGATAAGGAAACAAGAAGGGAATTCGAACCTGTCTATCAGTCTATGTCCGTGACTATCGGAACAAGGCGATTGTGTGTATAATGGTTATGACTAACACTCTGGGCAGACATACGATGACCTTAACGTGACCGATCGTAAGACACAAAGCACTGTCAGTCATGAGACAGTTTGTCTGCGTTACTAAGAATGGCTACCGTACCATGGTATTTGTCCAGGCTTATATTAAATCGTTACTTCACTTATTCACACAGAGAAATATTCAAGAAACGAGACAATGCCTGAGGCAAATGCAACGAAGCGTTGGACATATATTATCCAGCACATTTACATTAAAAGAAAATATATCCGAGTCCAATATTACATTAACAGAAAGTATACCCGAGTCCATTTTTTGTCTATGCAATATGTTACACAGAATAGACAATCATTTTGTGGAATAAGTCTTATTCAAGTCATGGTGTTACTTCATATCAATGCAATCGACATTTCAATATATTGTATATTCTTACATATTGAGAATGTAGTTGGAAAATGCCGCCAAATAAAAGTTAATTTTATTCAACGTGCCATTGCACCCTCTGGATATGAAACTGTATTCCACAAAAACTGATAAGTGTTTTACATCTTTCCATGCCATTACTCGGGAATAATGTTATGTCACTTACGAGGATTTGTCTACGTGCCGTAACCAGCAAATGTCATAATTTATGAGGGAATAGTTTGTGCTATATGTTATATGAAATTAAATTAATTCAATATAATATAATAGGTTATTTCAATTATAGTCATTGAGCTATTGTATGGAATGTATTAAATAACGGTCTTTACGAGAGAAGGGGTGCATGATCAGGATGAGTGTTGTGAGAGAGATACTGAGATAAGACATGGAGATACAAAGGGCAACAAGGACGTCGACCGTCTTAGATACAAACACATCTAAAACAGAAATTCTAGTCAAAGAAGAAATGCAGACAATTCAACTGTGCTAAAAAAAGATGTCATGACTTTGGACAACTCCGAGGGACACTCACATTGACGACAGGAGAATACTGAAGCAATCGTCACATATCTTCAAATATCGTCATATGACATACATACATACATACATACATACATACATACATACATACATACATACATACATACATACATACATACATACATACATACATACAAACAAACAAACAAACAAACAAACAAACTGGAACACCTATTTCTTATGCTGTTATTGTTGTTGTTATTCTTTTGAGTTCCCAATTATGTCCAAACGTATAAGATCGGACGAATTCATAATTCATTTTTTCTACAAACGATCTATAATCTATTTGTTGGACGTTTCATTAATTTTGAAAAGGATAAATTCCAATAGCAAACTTAATGTATCGAAAAATTCCAATATGGCTACAATGATTACGAAGTCATGATGATGGAACGGGGCATACAGGTAACTACAAAATGTGAAGGAGCGGTGTGAATAGCGGTTTTGCTGGGTGTTAGTAGCACAAAAGTAAGGCTGCGGTCAGAATTTACGACAAGGGGCCTGGTGAGAAATCGGGGTGGGTCATGAAAAAAAATTGGGAGTTGAAAGTGGGGCATTTTGCCAGATCTAGCTGGCTTACCTCTAAAAAGAAACCCCTGTCTTACGATTGAAATGCTCCAGCCCAGTTCTGCCTGCGTGAAATAACTTAATACTAATATAACAATAGCACATACACTTTCAATCATACAGACTGACCAAATGAAGGCGTGTTTTGGTACCAATCGTTCTAAACCTACAGATTGTTCATAGAAAAAAGGCCAAGTTGAGAATATTTGTTATAGCGTTCCAATATCTGAACGAACTAGACGATTAATACGAAATGATCTAAACCTTTGGAAATTATTAGCAGATTCAATTTTCTGTAGCCATACGAATATGAAACTTCTTTAATTCACACAACTTTAATCAGTGCAGGGACCATAGTAAACAGAATTTCGCAATTTTTTTTTCTTTTGAAACCAGAAACCACTACCCAAGTTAAAAATTTAAATATTTCAAAAGTTCTTCCTATTTGTTACTTCCTCATCCTTCCTGAATTATTCGGAATCAAGCTGAGTCATAGTATTACAGTCTGTAGGCGTGAAGAATGGTCAGCAAATGGACTTCATGTAGATATTCAGTCACTAACGTCTAGCTATTGAACTTATTAGCTAGACTTCTGGCTCTCAGAGACATTTCCAATTCTAGAGTCGACATACTTCTCATTTATTGGACGAGTGAGTGAGAAAAAAAACAAATGAAATAGTCTGTAGGTTTCTAAACTTAAAAAATATATTTTGTCTCGAAATCTACTGCTGTGTTATAATATTGTAAGGCCTGAACATAATTGTTTGGTTCCGGTTACTCGACCCCACTTAGTTTTTCACTGCCGACCATAACTTTTTTTGCACATTCGAGAAAAAAAATAATAAAATCGTGAAAATTGTGTGAAGTCTCGTTAGAAATAGTGAACGCAGAAACTCACAATTTAACTGTTCTTCAAATCTGTAATGGCTGTACATGTGATGGGAAGAAACCAATAACACAGAGACCATTTGGAAAATACACAACTGCCTGAACTAGACTCACAACTGAAAAAATAAAATAAAATAAAAAATCCACCCACGCACCCACCCACCTATTTTAAAATTGAGCGTAATCGGAACCACACAATTTTGTTATTAGGCCTAATCATGGCAATTTTAAGTTCACCGTGACGTCTTTCATTAAATTTGGTTGGCTTAAAGGGCTGTCAACCTATATATCCAATATACAATATCAATGTATGTCTTTTAAGAACTAGTGAACTTTCATGTCTGCTGACACTGTTGACGTATCTCTAACTTTAAATACCACAAGGATGCATAATCTCAATTTGAAGATTATTTTTCTTTCAAGATGACACTGGCCGGGTAAAAAAGTATATATTTGCCACACTAAATTAAAACTCCTTATGTAGGGTAAACATATTAAACTGTACATTAGTAGTGGCATCATTCGAATTTTCATATATAGGAACTACAGATATACCTTGTTTAAAAAAGTAAGCAAGAACGTGTATGACTCATATCAGCACCCACGGACTGATACAAATCTAGGCACGTATTTCATTGTAATCTCAACAATGTTATCTCAACAAGGAAGTACATGTATACGTACATGTACATGTACATGTATATGTACATTGGACCAGTCGATTTGTTTGCAGGTATCTTGTATATTCGTTTGTCAAAAATATGCAAACTGAACTTTATTTCTTACCAATGATTTGCGTTTCGAATATAGATTTGGAACACTGGTTGAGAAAGCAAAACACTAAGAGAAAAGAAACACATAATATGATTGGGACGGATTCGTTGAACGACAGTCCCTCTATAGATATAGAGCGACTTAGGCTCAAACCTTTAAAAAATAGACAGGGACCCTGTGATCTGATGATCTGATGAACACAATGGTTCGGGTACATTGATACACAACAATAGCTCTAGAAGTCACAGGAAGCGTAGCTTGAAGTTCCTTTTCTCGAAATGTGTTACAGTTACATTGATACTATGTTCTCTCTGCTCTATCTGTAGTTATGTTTAAACGTCCTACAAAACTACAGACAGCCACTGACAAAACCTATGGAGTAAGTCATTTCTGAGTAGACTGACGCACGACGGGTATTTTTGGTTCGGGGATAAACCACTGTATTGTATTGTACTTCCAAACAAACAAACAAGATTGAGGAAGTATAGTAATTTTACGAATGATTCAGTCACTGAGATCTTCCGGGTGCACTAGAAAAATAACAGCGCTTTTCAAGAACTGTCATTGTCTCTTTAGTGCGACAAACTTGAAGATTTGAAGTCGGCAACTGTTGGCCCTGGTGACTGATACGCCACTGACAGTTTTTGCCTGACCATAGCTCAGACGACAATCTCCTAAACACGGTAGTCGTCACTATGGTTCAGAGTTAGACGGTGTTAGGCTACACTACGTACGTAGACGTCAACGCATCGTTCACTTGTTAACTTCCTCGTGTAACTTTCTTACGTCTCTTGCTTTAACTATACTCTATATCAAAGACAATTTTACGAAATGACGGCATTTGTGATATGGCAACTATAGGTACGTATAGAGACCAATACTTGACTTTCAATTGACATGGTTAAGGCTGTCAGAAGGTTTGTAATGATCACAGATAGCTGTATATACAGAAGGAGTGTCGTAACTATGGAAAGCAGTAGTTGTGTTGACGTCACTCATTCTATGACATGTTATACAATCCATGTCTATACCAAAAGTTGAATATGTATACAGTCAATAAGATAAATTTCCATGCAAGTCATTTACCAGATGTAAATTATTATGTAAATGTTGAAGTGTTTCAATTTATTTAAACAACATTTTGTACAAATATAAATTGAAGCCCACCTCCACTCCCATGATAAAAGAAAATCTCCTGCCTACAAGCTCAGACAACTATAGTGGTCTTAGCTACAAGCCAGGGCATTGCATCGAAGGAATGTATCGAGTCCCATCTCTTGTAAGAAATAGAAACTACATGTATTTGTATGCAGTACTCTTGAATGCAAACGATTGTTATTAACATTGTGAGCCACACGCCAAAATGTCTTAAATGAATGTGAAATAGCAAGTACAAAGATAGATAGGTAATATGCAAGTGAGTCATTAAAATGAAGAACTTCATCGTCAAAGTGTATATGACAATACGATTTGCGACCATCAATTAATGTATGTTCCAAGTGATATGAAATTTGAAACATGCATTCTGAAGATATAGAATTGCATAACTACAAAAAAAGTCATCGCTTGTGCAAATGACTCATCAATATGCAAAGGATGTTATCCAAACCAATAGAGCACATATGTAAAAGTTATCGCCAATGTATGTCGTAGGCTATATGTAATATGAAAACTGCATTTTTCAGATGTAGTCCAATTACTAAAACTCGTTATTTATGCAAATAGCTCATTATGAAGTCTCCAATACCGAATTGATTCTTTAATTACCATAAGAGAGATGTTTATGTTTCATTAGAATTGATGCCGTAGGTTTTGAGATAGTTTATCTATAGACATACAGACAAATGGAACCATCTATCACAGGTATTGCAATCGTATAGTTCCGTATTGAGTGGTGTAACTGGTTCTATTGATTGAAGTGAGACGGTGAGGGGTTGGGTGAGGAGCAAGGTCAATAGAACAGAATATCTGCAAATAGTTTAAATCAACCTATATCTCAGCTACGACAGTTGCAAAAAGCCATTTAGCAATACGGAGAACGTCACAGGACCAGCAAAAATATCACAGGTGAGAAACAAAGTCGAAAGGGAATGAACCCTGTAAGCAAACAAAGACTACGATCAAATCGCCAATATTCAACGAAAAGGACTGTCATGTTATGGTCTATTTAGAGTGACTTCCAACTAGTATTTGCAAAAGTCAAGCTAAGTCTTGTTTCCTGGTGATTTTGGCCGATTTATTGCTGTTCCGCCATTAATGTGCAACTGCTATTATCGTTATTATATTGTGTAGGGGAACACAAAGCGCTACAGAGTCTTAGTGACGCTGAAACCGACCTGAAACAGCAATTGGCTAAAGGAATCGAAGAGAGCGTTTCCGGCGATGACCCAGGTATGCAAGAGATATATGTACCCTTTAATAGCATTACATGTATTTTGTTTTGTAAGTTGCATAGTTATCTACTGTGTTATGTTTCTTGTGTCGTGTTGTATTGTGTATTGTAGTGGTTTGTTGTTCTGCTCCGTGGCATGACTGACATGATGTGTTCATAATGGTGTATTGTAATTCATTGCATTGCGTATTTTGTGATTTGTAGTGTTCTGCGATGTCATGCTGTGTTCTGTAGTATGTGTTGTCTAGTAGTGGTCTGAGGTGTTGTGTAGTGTTTACAAAGTAATTCACGCTGTGTTGAGTTATACTGTATTGTATTGCGTTGTAAAGATTTCAATAACTATTATGATCAAATGATAAGCATTTCCTACATGTTGAACACGAATAAAAGACTATTACGTTAATGAGGCCCAATACATTATACATGTACAAAGCGACACAGTACTAGTATCTAGTACTAGTATATTTGAGAGCAATAGTCAACTAGCTGTCATTTAAAAAATAAACACGCCCACCATGCTACTACGTCACAGTCTATCTCGTTATAGCAACCACATGAGACACATAAGTCTACAAGTACATTCATTAATATATAATTTCTCATTTCTGTTTTAATCTGTCAATTACCAGGATATGTAAAATTTATTCGAAAAGAAGTAGCCCAAGAACCCAAATCCATTGCCATTGTCCATGTGGCAGATGGACCAAAACACGAGGAAGTTGTGAACAGCTTTGGCCAATTTTTATACCACCACCGTGATGCACAGACAGAAGTCGACGTGTTCAATCTGAACGAATCTAAAAGTAATGACGAGATAGAGAAAAGTATCTTAAAGATTGGTCAGGCAGACAGAATCATTATTATCGCATCTGCAAAGTTAACTGAACTGTTCTCCAACAGAAAGCGGGGAGGGGACAACAAGTTCACTGACATTGTGATAGAAATCATACTGCACATTTTGAAAGAGTACAAAACCCCAGGACACGCTCGACTTTTTGCCGTCTATTTCGATTACAGTAGCAAGGATGAACTACCTCAAGAAATTCTACGACAAGTGAACCGTGTTGATGAGTTATCAACGGTTACACCATCTACGTTGGAAACGTTTTACGGCAGATTACTTCGCAGAAAAGGCAAAGTTTCCTTTCCACAACTGCTCGATGTGAAGACTGGACCAGGGAAAAAACTCCACAAAAGCATCCAGAACGTCAAACGGCAGAGAGGGGTATGTGAGATAATACAACATGGTGAGAATATGGGTTTCTCCGAAGGTAAGATCACAATATTTTCGCCTAGTGAAAAAGAATGGATCGCTGTGTGGTTGATGAGTGAGTATGGCAGTAAAACTTTGAACAAAATAGTATTTGCAAAATTCAAACTAAATCTTGTTTCCTGGTGATTTTGGCTGATTTATTGTTGCTCCGCCATTAATGTGTAACTCTTATTATCGTTATACAGTTGTAATGATCCAAAGTACAATTTGCAAAATGTACAAGTATTTTTTATGGCAAGGAAAGCTGATTTTAAGAATCAGGGATTATTATTTTGATTGAGCATGTGTTTTTCTTTCAGGAGACTTCGGCCTTAAATGCTTGGATCTGTTTCGCCGAGAGGGGTTTATTTCGCATGAAGAATACCAGAGGGTACAGAGAGCAAGTACTTTAAGTAAGAAATTGGACCTGGTGATTGGGTGTATTACAAACAAGAACCGTGACATACCAGATTTTCTTCAAAGACTGTTACAAGTGTGGAGAGAAAATGTATCCCGTGACAAACACAAAAAATCCCTGATAGATAACAGAATCGAATTAATCAAAGACCTTAGGTTCACTTACCAAACTGTTCTCGACTACTTGCAACAAAGGGATGTGATCAGTACCGCTGTAGCAACGGCTATAACGCATGAGAGAACAGGTGACGACGCAGTACGAAAATTGTTGGACGAGTTACCGAACACTAGAGTTGCTGTCACGACGTTTCGTGAAGCTTTAGCAGTGAGCCATGGTCATCTAGCGGATTTAGTGGATACTGACAGCAGCGATGATTCGGACGACGCGGATGTTTATGATGGTAAATATGCCTTGTTGTTTCAGTGGTTTATTATTTGGGTTTAGTATCAATCTGATTAAAATTTGATGTGCTGAAAGCGGCGATAGATGTCTTTATTTACTTCTATTTCCATCGTTTTGTGTCGTTTCTTTTGTTCCAAGTGATCGCTGGAAGGCGGCGATCACCCGGAACAAAACAAACGATGCAAAAACAAACGACACAAAACGATGGGAACAGAGGTAAATAAAGACATCTAGTCACCTCATCAGATTTTAATCAGGTTGGGTTTGTATTTGCTTCTTCTTTAGACTTATTATAATCGTAGACCCTACATTATTCGTGGAGGGTATGTGTTTTAATTAACGACACTTGTCCAATACAAACACCGTGGTGTCACAGGTCTATATATACATACACAATACATTCAATGTAGTGCATGGTCGTCATAGTTACCGTGACATGGGTCGAGGAGGGTAGGAAAATACAACGTACTTATTCGTAGTGTATTAAACTTTGACCAATGAGCTGGTGACTGACAGGCTAATACATGATAAAACTCACTGTGTTTATTACCAAATAGAAAAACAAGGTGGAAATGTTAAGTACCCATTACAAGATGATAACGTCGATTCTGAAGAAAACCTCATCGCAATGGGCATTGAGTCCATGAACACGAGCTAGAGGTAGGTGCTCATTTTGTGGTCTATAATACGGTCTTACAATTTTGGTATTTTCAAAATGCTACTTGTTTCGAGTTGTGGTTTCGCGTAATTGTAGACATAGTATAGAGGCTGATTGCCTAAAATCGTTTTTAGCGATGATTCGATATCACGCTGACATCTAAACTATTGTAGGCAAGCGTACAACTGACTGACTCTCTCTCTCTCTCTCTCTCTCTCTCTCTCTCTCTCTCTCTCTCTCTCTCTCTCTCTCTCTCTCTCTCTCTCTCTCTCTCTCTCTCTCTCTCTACAGGTGTGTCAGAAGTTCAATGGGGTCAATTGTGTGTATAATGGTTATGACTAACACTCTGGGCAGACATACGATGACCTTAACGTGACCTATCGTAAGACACAAAGCACTGTCCGTCATGAGACAGTTTGTCTGCGTTACTAAGAATGGCTACTGTACCATGGTATTTGTCCAGGCTTATATTAACTCGTTACTTCACTTATTCACACAGAGAAATATTCAAGAAACGAGACAATGCCTGAGGCAAATGCAACGAAGCGTTGGACATATATTATCCAGCACATTTACATTAAAAGAAAATATATCCGAGTCCAATATTACATTAACAGAAAGTATACCCGAGTCCATTTTTTGTCTATGCAATATGTTACACAGAATAGACAATCATTTTGTGGAATAAGTCTTATTCAAGTCATGGTGTTACTTCATATCAATGCAATCGACATTTCAATATATTGTATAAATAATTCTTACATATTGAGAATGTAGTTGGAAAATACCGCCAAATAAGAGTTAATTTTATTCAACGTGCCTTTACACTCTCTGGATATGAAACTGTATTCCACACAAACTGATAAATGTTTTACATCTTTCCATGCCATTACTCAGGAATAATGTTATGTCACTTACGACGATTTTTCTACGTGCCATAACCAGCAAATGTCATAATTTATGATGGAATAGTTTGTGCTATTGAACACTTATGTTATATGAAATTAAATTAATTCAATATAATGTAATTGGCAATTTTAATTGTAGTCATTGAGCTATTGTATGGAATGTATTAAAATAAGTAAACGATCTTTACGAGAGAAGGGGGCATGATCAGGATGAGTGTTGTGAGAGAGATACTGAGATACAAGAGAAGGGGGCATGATCAGGATGAGTGTTGTGAGAGATACTGAGATACAAGAGAAGGGTGCATGATGAGGATGAGTGTTGTAAGAGAGATGATGAGATAAGACATGGAGATACAAAGGGCAACAAGGACGTCGACCGTCTTAGATAAACACATTTAAAACAGAAATTCTAGTCAAAGAAGAAATGCAGACAATTCAACTGTGCTTAAAAAAAAAAGATGTCATGACTTTGGACAACTCCGAGGGACACTCACAGCATAATACATTGACGACAGGAGAATACTGAAGAAATCGTCACGTATCTTCAAATATCTTCATATGGCATACATACATACATACATACATACATACATACATACATACATACATACATACATACATACATACATACATACAAACAAACAAACAAACAAACAAACTGGAACACCAATTTCTTATGCAGTTGTTGTTGTTGTTGTTGTTGTTGTTGTTGTTTTGTTATTGTTATTGTTTTGACTTCCAAATTATGTTCAAACGTATGTGACATGTTGAAATATATAGTCTATAAGATCGGACGAATTCATAATTCATTTTTTCTACAAACGATCTATAATCTACTTGTTGGACGTTTCACTAATTTTGAAAAGGATAAATTGCAATAGCAAACTTAATGTATCGAAAAATTCCAATATGGCTACAATGATTACGAAGTCATGATGATGGGACGGGGCATACAGGTAACTACAAATGTGAAGGAGCGGTGTGAATAGCGGTTTTGCTGGGTGTTAGTAGCACAAAAGTAAGGCTGCGGTCAGAATTTACGACAAGGGGCCTGGTGAGAAATTGGGGTGGGTCATGAAAAACAATTGTGAGTTGAAAGTGGGGCTCAAAAAATTTTAAATTCAAAAGAAGACAGTGCTGTGGATTTATTTTGGTGTATTGATGATGGAGACAGAGGCAGATAATACCACTCTAGAGTAAAGTTGACTCTTTGGACAAATTAAACCTCAGGAGTAGTCGTTTACCTCATACATTTGACACCATATGCACTTCATTTACCATATATCCATATATCCATATATCCATATATTTGATCATGATACTGTCGATCGATAGCGAAGAGAATGTGTGTGTCTGCCGAAATATATATCTCTGTTGTACCTATGTATGTATTAGTAAAATGTGTACAATTGTCGTCGTGTGATATGAAATGTGTACTGGGAATAAAATTGAGGTATTGAAGACCATATTCAAGTATTCCTTGGTATGGTTTGATATTGTGTGTCTCTATAAAGTAGCCTTCTACATGTCCTTATTTTCAAAACGTGCTCACCGTTGGAGGAGGACACCATCTTCCACACTCTTCCTATCACCCATTATTATATTATGGTGATGACGTTTCGCCCCTAAATCAACACTGAAGGGAAAAGCCCCGCTGGTGAAGTATTTTCAAAGAGGACGTCATAGCCCAATATGAGATTTCTCCACAACATCTGTACAGAAATCACTTATCTTTTCTGAAGTCGACTGTCCCCGTTACTTTAATAATTTATGTGTACCCTATAATTTGTACATCTCCAGAATACAGGAGGGGTTATTATTTTTTTTACCGTATAATTCGATTACAAGATTGAAACCTCTGTGTCGTCTTAGGTGGGTTGGGCCTATGCAAAATCCCTGTGTTTATTTGTTTTTGGGGGAGCATGGAAATTGTTGAGACCGCGAAGGGGGGAGGGGCAAACTTTTTTGACAACTAATTCCCCCCCCCCCTCTTGGCCGAAAATTCTAACCACACGCCTAAATATGAGATTTATAAAAACCTTCAATATTAATTATATGCAACAGCTTCTACAGACGTAAGAAAGGGAACGTATAAACGCCGCACAACAGACTTGGAAGTCAATCACTTTTGGTAACGCCCCTAAAGTTGTTAGACCATAATAGATTGTGTGATACTAGTATCTCTGTTGCACCAAGTTGTGTACACTGCTTTATATTATGACACGGATGTACAAAATGACTGCAGTCAACATTTATAGAAAGGGGAATTTCCTTGTTGGCGGTCACCAATGATCAGTCGACGACACAATGACATGCTTATTATTATGTAGTTAAAGTTGCAAACGTCGATTTGAAGATGTACATGTACATGACTATACACCCCGTCAGCTGAAATACCAACAAATATCACCGTGAGGGAACTATGTGCGCACAACTGATAGAAGACAATTTAACAATACGTTTAGAAAGTTGAAGGCGGAAGTAATTTGGTGTTTGACTTCTTAACACTGGGATTCACTATCACTGTCCAACCACATAGGCACATATCATGTAACGTTAACGAACCAGGGAACCGAAAGGGGGAATCAGTCTCAAAGTTTGGGCATTTGCAGCGGGACCCCCATCCCGGCAAACCTCTAGAAATGGCAGGTATAGACACATACGTAATGACTGAGATCCCTGGTACAGGTAAGTTTATATGCAACTCATTTCTGTCTTTCCCAATATGACATGGCTGCCATACGTTTTGCAATGGTATATAGCTTGATTTGGTTGTGTGTCTTTTAAAAATTGTTTTTGATATGTTGAACATTTTAGTAATATGCTGAATGCATGTTCTCTATAAATATATGTATATGTAGTTTGAAACTGTTTGTTGCGATTGAAAATGGGAACTTCGCGAAAAAAATGGCGGATGACAATAGACTGCTTGACCTCTGTGAACTTCCTTCTTTGGTCCAAGTCTATACAGGCCATCCAGTTTGTCACAATACCACCTCTTTTTTGGCAACGTTCACCAGTATTTCTAAAACGACACTAGAACACCATTGCATGTTATTAATTAAGCATTACAGCAAAATAAAATAAGGCAGTCTGAGTCGACTAAATGACTATTTTTGGGCGTATTTCCGGGGTGAATTCTGGCATTTATTTCCGTGTAGTATATACAAATGATATACCATGATACTAGATTTTATATGAAAAAAACATCTGTGTGAAATTGTGTAAAGTGTCGACTTGTCTCCGTATGAATTCCATATGTGATAGTTTACCACAACTGACGAACGTTTACAACTGTTTAACCCATGTGGTAGTTCACTACCAGTTCATGTCTACCAGTTCATGTCTACCAGATCATGTCTACTAGTTCACTCATGATCTTTGATACCAATAATACAATTGAAAACAATATAGACATATTCATGATATCCAACACAATGGGCGCTTAAACCACCGAACTTACTAAGAAGTTGCTACCAACATTTGAACCAATTCCAAATGTCCCAGTCAGTGATGAAGTGAATCACATATTTTGTATGTAAACGGTTTATGACCCACGTTTTAAAAAGTATACATGTATACGTAGAGAGAGCTTGGAATTGAGATCTAGACTCTTTGTAAATACGGTTACACACAGAGACAGGACAGATATTCAACACAAATATCGCGAAGTCCTTTGGTCATATGATCAACGGTTTCATAACAGACAGGTGCGATAAAACATATGTTTGACGTCATAAACACAATTTTCAATGCTGTCTAGTATTCAAACGTAAGTGGATCTGTTAAATAGATATTTTGATAGGTAATAAGGCAGACTGTCACTGGGTGGAGTCACGAGAGGTCATAGAGGCAAGTTACTAAATTCAGCTTAATTAAGGAAGCATGTGTACATGATGTACGCTATGTGTACATGATGTACGCTATGTGAATTATCACGTGTCACATAAATTCAGAGACACAATAGACTGATTTACTTGTGTACAACGTTTGGTGCTTTATCATTTTTTTTTAAAATTTTGATCCTTCCTGAAAATTTTCAGTGCTCTATCATTACGAGAGTATCTATTTTTTTATCGTTATATTTTCTAAATGATGAAAGTGAATCACACCTCATTCCCATGCCTAGCATGTTACAGGGACTGTGTAATAAAACGATGACACAGTGCAGTGGAATGAAAAGTAAAACCATTGTTGATATTCTTTCCGTAAAGTTGTTAGTATTTCTTTTATTGTGTATCTTACTGTTGGCTTTCAATGATGAAAACATGATAAATTTCAGTGTTAAAGTTGTATATTTCACTTTTTCAAAATGCTAGGGAAGGTAGAAGCTTGAAGACAGCGGTTAAAAAACGAAATGTGTTAACAAATAACTAGTCCCTATTATACACGCCTACTCCTAATAAATTTCGACTGTGACCCATTTAAAGTCCAATTCTGTAAAAGTAAACAAAAGTGTATGGACTATTTGATGACGCACAGTGCTATTTTGTTGTATAGAACTAGCAGTAAAGTATAATGACTTGACAACTAATAATGATGACGTATTTACGCTCAGGTCATATCTAGGGGTTGAGATAGAACTATTTACTCTTGCTAACTCGTGCCAATTTACTGCTAGTATGTCGCGTCACAGTCCCTCTTTCAGACAGTGTGACTGTGGTCGAGTCTTCAGCCCTGAAGTAACAGGGGTATAAACCTAACCAACAGTCTTGGCAGTTTTATAGGTGAAAGATTGCCAGTACACAATGACAAGAGTAAAATACTTGGTCTCAACTTGTAATACATTATTAATGCATCAGAGGTCAGGCAGAGGCTAGGTTAGACAGATCAGGTCACGATTTGTCGGGTTTACAGTAGATGACAACGGGGCATAAGTTGAGTTGATACATTCTTGGGGTCCTAAGTTTTGCTTTAGATCAAAATATAGCTGTTGTGTTCTGAATTACTGAGGTATTCTTAACCACCGTCAGTAAGTCTAGTCATTGGCATAACTTAGACAGGGATAATACATAAACGCTTCGATTACACAATATATTATATGTACGTTTACTGAGGCGAAAACACCCCCAAAACATGCATTTCCGATAACCTATCCCCAGAAAATGATTACATTGTAATAAATATTTGATTTATAATACTCCACTTTCACTGCCCTGTTGAAGGAACAAGATTTGAATTTTGTCAAATTTATGTTTGAAATCTGAAGAATTTAAAATACTCCGAAACATTATGACAATTTGCAATTTGTTGTCACGTTACATTTTTTCATGAATATTTAACAGAACTAAATGAAAAATATTGTATTTTATTTACTGAACATCATTCATTTGAAAATAGGTCGTCGAAAACGCAACACAAGCACACACATAAACACAGAGACTCACAGAACAAATTTATTTTCAAATTGTCGCCTCAGGGTTATTAAGGGATGCAATGCTACGAAGTGTGGTGGTTTATGGAGTACGAAAAGACAAAAATCTCATTATTCTGATGCTCTGAGAATTTATGTTTAAATTTACCTATTTTGTAGTGCAACAAAATGCAACAATTTATGTGACGTAGTTATTCAATTTTTAACCATGTTATGTGAATTCTATTTCATCAGAAAACCAAAAGCCAGGTGTTGATCAGCCAGGTGCGGTACAGATTTCGAAAACAAAGGGTGCAGTTTCGGAAAAGAAAAATGATAAAGAGAGCGACGTGACAGGTTATGTACGTATACGCTTTGGTGACGCTGTCGAAGCAGGTGAAGACATCTATTGTTTACTACTTTACGCGCCAGATCAACCACAACATGAAGATGTCGCTAAGAAGTTTGCTGCATTTTTACGCGTACATCTTGGACCAAGTATGGTTGCCACGGCTGTGAACATATTGGATCGTTCAGAGGATGAAATTGATGACGCTATAGATCATATAAGAAATGCCAATAGGATTATATTTATTGCATCCAAGTCCATGAAAAAAATGTGTGATGAATCTGTAACCACTGACGACAATGGAAAGACCGTGTCATCCTCCAATCCTATCTTAAACGCCGTACTCGTTGATTCAGATTTAAATAAACAAAACCAACCAGGGAGAGGCAAGTTCTTTGCCACATACTTTAACTATAGTAGTCGTGAGGAAGAAGTGCCAAAACAATTGATGCGACAATTTCATGCCAAGTGGTACAAGTTGTCTCCAGCTGAGCCTTCCACAATCGTTCATTTTTATGGAAGGTTAATCCATAGACGTGAGAAAATCTCAATTCCTCTTATTGAAGAGATTCAAAGAACCCAAGAAGGAAAAGAACTATATCATGCCGTCCGCGAAATCCACACTCAGGAAATCAGGAAGCTGATAACGCGTGGTAGAGAGATAGGATTTTCCCCGAGTGAGTATTTTTTTACTATCTGTACTTTTGAATGTGAAACAGTAATAATAATAAAGGTCCTACGATGTCGTGTTTTTTAAATTTAATTTAGTGGTAGTAAACCAAAACAATGTTTTTTTATTCAGTAAGGGGATTTAGAAATACATTGCATCATGAAACTGCTGAAGGACAAAACAGTTTGAACGCCATTAAAGTATTCCATGGCACTCTCGTTAACCAAGTCTCATAGACCAGCAAGCAATACCCACTTCCATTTGTGCGTGGTATAAACAGTTAACACCACGCGGGCCCTGACAATAAATCAACTTGGCCGTACGAGTTTTGTCTTTGTATAGCAAAGTAAGTATATGTAATTAAGAGAATTGTAAGTGTCGCTTGTCGATAGAACGAATTCTGGTTCAAATGTTTCTGAAACTACTACCTTTATTTATTTTATTTCCCGTACAGCTGAAATACTACATTGTTTAGATGTGTATTGTCAACACGAAATCCTGGAAGAAGATGACTGCAATAAAATCAGTCAGAAAACATGCATCCGTGATAAGGTAGCGTTATTACAAACTCTGGTACAGGAGAAAAAAGACATCTTTCCCGAGTACAGTGAATTGGTTGAAGTGTGGTTGGACAACATACGAAAGCGGCATCGTTCGTGCTTAGTGCAGAAGCTTTGTGATCTCGTTGAAGGACTTCGCTTTATTGTCCTTAACGTGTTAGATTGGTTACTGCAAAATGGTATACTGACAGAACAGACAGTTGAAGCCATTTCGAATGAAATTACAAACACCGAGAAAGCTCGTCGGCTAATTAAGGAACTCCCGAAAAGCACGATTGCTTTAATTGAATTTAAAGACGCACTGAAGAAATACAGTAACCACCTTGCTGAGGAACTATCGTGGTCAGAGAGTGATGACTCTGATGAAAGTGAACCAACAAGTTTGAATTCAACTCAAGGTCAGTTCAGATCTATCATTGAACAATAAGATTAACCTCAGACCACTAAACGAATTTAGTGGAATTAAGTGGTCTTATGATCGACTTAATAACAATTTGTTTATTTTTCAAAGCGTTTTTCCACGCCGTTGAAGTAAACCCTTAATACTTTCATAAACTGTACAGCGCCATGTTTTGTCTATGTTTTCGAATTGTAGTCGCCGTAATTTACTACTGTCAGATGACAATTTGGTTCTTGCACATATATATTCTAGAGATCACATTTAATGAATCTGGTGTCACATGACCCAGTCCAGAGACTATCTGACACCGCATACTGGCTTTAACGACATTGTGAATCAGAATAGCGACCATGGTCGTATACAGTATATTGGTTTTTAAGAAGCACCGAAAAAATGGAATGTTTGGTTCTTCTCTCAAACCAACTGGCTGTATGTTTTCTACTTTAGGTGATTGCGCAGATGAACCAAGGGAAAAGATTAATAATTTTAATACACAGCTCAATAATCAACCAACCGAAGAAGCAACACCACAAGACGAGAATGAGCCGGAAGTAGATAATAGTGAGCAGAATGATGCTACTGAAAACGTGATGGATTCCCTACATTTACCTGAATGTGTTGAACATCCTGAAAGTGACGATTTATCGGAAAGTAAGAAACATTATTTTACAATGTCAATATCGCAAGGTTCAGTCTAGACTAAGTCTGGCTAAACAATATGAAATTTGAGTACGAAGCTGTAAGTCGTTATGCTATATTATCATGAATACGGTTGGGAGTAGTTTGAACTGTAACACCACAAAGCTAGTTGCTGTTCTGATATTTACAGTAAAAAATAGTCGAGTGACAATATACAGTGAGAGCCACTCGGAAATCAAGTAATATCAAAACATTGTAAAATGAAGGAACTAACATGTGATGTAAACAAATTGAAATGTCGAGGATTTTTTTCATGTTTCCTCAAATCGTGATCCTTGGAGATGATAGATATATTATCATAGTAAATCATTCATCATAACACAAGGCATTTTATGCGTTTTCTGTTTTCCCAGATGTAGCAGATATTACGCAAATGGGGTTTTATTTGTTGACCAAAGAAAGAACAGGGATTCGTTGGAATACCTGCACCAACTGTACAGGATACAGATTATATGTGGTTGAAATGAATGGCGCCGCCAATAATCCTCGTGTTCTTGATATCGACGATGCCATCACCACACAGGTTGAGGTCCACGACTTACAACCAGATACATTATACAATGTTACCCTTGTAGTGATGCACGGTAAAGAAGAAGGTTATTGGAAAGAGATGCCTTTCAGAACTAAAGACGACATCGAAGACAAAGGCAAAGAACTAAATGAAGGTACGTAACATGATTATTGCCGTAATGAATAAGTTAGAGGAAGTCTTTCAAAATACGATTTCATAGTGCAGAAAAAATTGTGAAGCATACGGTAACCATGGAAACACTGCAGAGCATTCTACTTCTTCATTTCTCTAATATTATAATTAATTTTGCTCTCTATTTTGATAAAACACTAATTATCCATTTTTATTCACTTTCTCTTTTTAAGCAGTGCAACGTAACGGGCCTGCTAGAAAATCAATCATGAAACAGCTGAAAACCTTCAAGCAAAAACTAAGAAGAAAAACTCACGGTAATAAGGACAAAAACGAAGGTGGGTCTCTTGCTTGATTTTTAACGTTAGGGGGCGTGGTCATACTTAGCTTCAGAAAATTGCAACTAAACAATGTTACTGATTGGCTTGCAAGAAAATATGAGCCTATTAGTCTTCCAATCAAATTCACGGTTACCATACATGGATCACAACAAAAAATTCGAATTCATATTGCAGTTTGCATCACTAAAGGCGTACTTCGCATTGTAGATCATTGTCGAAATGTTGAGTGCTTGAAATGCTGCAAACTGACCAAATATTGGTGTATTTTTTCATTCAATCCAGATGCCGAGCCAAACTGTGTTAGCTTCAGAGAACTGAAGAGGAATGACAGTCTTGAACAAGACAATAATGGGGACGCCACTAACGACTCTGAGAGAACATAAGACAATTCAATTTGAAAGTTGAGGTCCAGACCATTCAACACTTCACACATCAAGTTTATCAATCAGTTACATGTAAGATTAATCCATTGAAGTTGGGTTAAAACTTTTAAAAATTACAAGATTTTACGCTGTCATAAATTGTTACAGTACTTACTCAAGGACACGTGCAGTATATTATATTTACATATCATATAAAACATATGACATTACTTGGTACTACATCATAGATGGATGGATGGATGGATGATGGACATTAATTATATCCAAGAATACATGTGGCGAAGAACTGTTAGTTGTCGCTGTACTGACTATGCTGGTCTTTGAAATCATCTTTGAAAGCCATTCGATGAATACCTCCCTGGCAAGGATGAATAAACCGAACAATTCACACACGTAGTTTCATATCAGTAATACATGCTGTATTACTAGATGTATTACTCAAACAACGGAATAAAATTATATCCGTGCCAACGCGTATAACTAAGTAATCATCCTGGTCTCGACTAGGACACAAGACTGCCCATCCAATCCATATATACTATACTTTTAGAAAAAAGTCAATCAAAACACATAGAGCACTGACAGAGAACGAGGCTGATTAAATAGAATATGACATAACATAGGAAGATCTGTCATTGATCAAACAGGTGCATGCCTGATTTGTTTGCCAAAACTCACCTTGTCTCGGTTACCTTGCCTCACCGCTGATGGCTGAGTTCATGACGCCGCTGTTGGGGATGGAAGCGTCTGGGTAACCGGTGGGGTAACCGAGATTAACACTCACCAAACACTCGTGTGACCATTTACATGTATCTGGAAATTGTTTACTTTTTATTTACGATGTACGTTACAGTACATCAGTACTCAGACCACTACAATGGTCTGAGATCATTATTTACTAAGGAACAGCAATGTAATTTGCATTAAACTCTTATAAACGTGAACAGAACATTACATATACATATCAGGTCTTCCATATAAAGATTCGGGTCTTCCATGTATAGAAAAGAAATACTACAATATATTCGGAAGTGATTGTGAACAAGCCAATCTCATAGGTATACTATTATCATAAACACTTTGTGAAAGATAAAATACAGCATGTCCGTTGTTTCGAGCATCGGTATTTGAAATATTAAAATCTAACATTTCATCTGTACATATGTAGATGAAGCAGACACAGTATTAAATTTGTTGAGAAACAGAAGTCTGAAGTATCAAATCGCATATTGTCGCTATTCACGAGTCTTGACATGCATGTATGTAATTCTCTATGAGGAAATCTTGTATCCGTTAACGCCATTTTACCCTATGTTTTATAGTTGTACGTGCTACTAAAAACTCCTGGGTTGTATATTTTGAGTAGCAAACTTAGCAAACCAACTGTCTTTCTTACAACGCCACACAAAACACCCAGTTTCGTCATGTTCATAATTTTGTGTAGAATATGCATTGGGTTTAGGTATACTTTGATTGGAATTTCATTTACAACTGTTATTTTTACAAATGCAAAAGCTTCATCAGGTCATGTCATGTATAAATTAGGTCATGTCATGTATTAATCAGGTCATGTCATGTATAAATTAGGTCATGTCATGTATAAATTAGGTCTCACTGTGGAGGGGGTTGATAGTACTGTACATCCCTTTGGTAACATTGATTTACAGATTGTCACCAGTCAATAACAATAGTGGTAATAAAATATTGTATTATAAATTCATTACTATTATTATTATTATTATTGCTTTTTTTACCCAATAATTTACCAAATAAATATTGTAAATAGTTTCATTATTAATGTTGACTTTTTTCAATTAATGTGTAATTGGGGCAAATTGTTGGTGCATTAGTAAATAACTAAATAAATGATAGATAAATAAATAAATAAATATTTACAAAACAAACGTAGTTATAAATTGTTTATTACATTGTGCACTTGACTCTTTATTACATGTTTATTGTCAACATCACATGTACCAGACTGAATAACTTGTACAAGTACGTAAGTTATTACATTCACAGTGAAGCTTTCTTCACATGATCGTTAACATGTATAGCAGAATCGATAGTTTCAATATGTGATTGTTTGCTTGAAATTGTAAAAGTGACCGTGATAGTGTATGGTGATTCTGACCAGAGGCAGTTACTAGTACATGTACTTCATGACGAAGATCTTGGTGATTGGCTTTCAAGACATGATATATACTCACTGGTAAATGTTGACATATCATGATGTACTATCTTAGTAAGGCACGGCTATTATCGATCGTTGATGGCGCGCTATTTGTGAAACTTATTTATACCTGAAACTGTCGAAATAGTAAACATGCACGTGATTGAATTCAAAACTGTGCAAGGGGGATTATTACTGTTCATTTATCGCCACAGTGTAATATTGATGAATAATCGACAGTAACATTAATTCTTTGAGATTTGATTCCATCTTATAAATGTTAGTTTTCTTTCTTTATTTTTGGTAGTTTTTCTCTCTTCTTCATTGCTTTATGTTGCATTGCCATTAGATGGCGGCTATGCCTGGCAAAATGACGACCGGTTCTATTTGTAAATAGGTTGCCTGGTTGACGTAGTTGTTTCTGGACTTCACTGATTGGTTTGTCACCGGGGAATAGTATACCTTAAAGAGAATAAACAAAGACGCAATGTTAACTTATTATCATCTGTCTGACCATACACACTCCAACAACGGGCTGAATCATACTTCATAGCGTTGCTACGGAGACCTGTTTGGTTTGTGATGATGGATAACAAGATTCGTGTATAGAGGTTTCCAGTATACAATAGTATTATCATACCTTTTTCTAACATTCGGACATCTACTTTGGCATCTTGTTCTTTGCATGTAACCAGCACCCGTCGAAACTCGCTGACATGATCTTCTCTATATTTGTTGGCGCTTTCTCCGATATCTCCCTCCAGTGTACTGAATTTGGCAAAGTCGTCCACTGCAGAGTCACCTGTGTATATACGTCTTGGTTCACCAGACATTAATGATTGTTTCTTCTGCAATGACATACCAGCCTGTGTATGAAACGAGAAGGTTGTAAGGAAAATATGAAGGGCAGCGTGTCCGAGCAGTTACATGTAATTGTTGTGTGCCCTGTGGAACCCTTCACAAATACATATATGGCTTTTACTGTTTAGTAGGGGGTTTCCTTTCGTTGTTTGTACACTGTCACCTTGCTTTTTTGAAGGACTAAGTAGTGCATTCCGTCGTGTTCTACAAAATGTGCTGTGTGAAATTATACTTTATTGATCGTCGTGTCCATATAGTGTCATCAACGCCGAGTAATATAAAAGACAATCCAAACTTACAAATTTATTGAAAATCCTTTCTTGTTTCTTTTTTGTTATCAAGTCATCGGGGTACATCTCAATTTGTTCTGAAAGATCTACAATTGGCACAGTCAATACGTTACTGTCTTGTACATCATTCACTTCCATGTCTGGCGTACCAAGACGGTCATCTCTTGCGAAAGACACCACTGAGGGCTCTCGTGACATGTAGTGGGATAAAGCTGACGATTCTCTGGATGCGCCCTTTGACGACCCGAGTCTCAATATTCCCGCCGAAGTCTCGCGTGAGTAAGAATCGTAATTTTCTGTGAAAGATAAAACAGTGAAGGACACACAATTCTTAAAATTGTTATCGAGTATAAAACAACAAGCTTACAGATAGGGGTCACTTGTATACCCCTATGCCATAAATTTTGTGAAGATGAAAAATTTGTTTTCTACAAAATGTGCTGTGTGAAATAATACTTTGTCTAGCAAAAACCGAAATAATACTTTGTCTAGCAAAAACCACTTTCTAGAATTTCAACAGAATTTCTTACGTAAATGTGCGAATACTCACAATTCTCGAAAAAAAAAGGTACAGCTTGACCTATTCTATTGGAATTGTTTCTGAAGTTATTCTTATTTGTCACCCATTTGTATCATTGTTTACCTCTACCTGGATGTAGTAGTAAACCTCAGTACCTTGTTCATGCAAGTTTGCCAGTGCTCTCTGCTCTTCTTTGAAGTCGTTCATTGCATATACAAATTTTCTATAGTCTAATTCTTCTCCAATATCTGCACCAAGCACCCTCATAAAATCATCGAGTTCCCGGTCAGACATGGCAATCCCTGCCTGTAGAAAGATTCATTTGTTAATACTAGTAGATCATCTGTCCTCATGGCCAACCCAAGCGAATCTGAATAGTTGATTTTCGTATCTGTGAGCATGGATTATGTAGGGGACAATTGTATGGACGTAGTCAACAAGTCAAACAAAACGCACTGAGGATCATACGGCCCTGGGCAAAAGATCTTCACAGACGCATACGTTTTATCAGATCAAGGCGTTTGGAGAAAATGTCAATGTAAGCTTTCGTTATTACTTCCAGGGGTATTTACATTTATAAAGTCGCCTTTTGCTATTATTTCTCTAAGAGGTTTTGTGTAACCCAAGCAAAATGGCTTCTGATCGACGCAATGGCAGTCGGTAACCACTAGTAACAACGAGGGCTGTGAACCAAATGTTTTTCGTCACAAAAAAGCAAAAATATATTAACGGCTAATTAAAATCATCTAATATATCTTCATGTAGGTTATATAGAAATACGTTTCGGTTTGAAAGTACATCTACATCCTGTTGTTTGATTAGTCTCTGAAATGACATGTTGTTCGTACATACCACATAAACACATGCAGTTATGGACATCGACAACTCATAGTCGCTGACGTCAATTCTTAAATAGGTTGGTTTCCTTGGCAGGTGTACTGGTTTTGAGTGTTAAAGATCGGAAATAATATATCACATAATCACATATCAAATGAAAAACTTAAATCGAGATACAATAAATAAACGGAACTACATGTATTATCCCCAGGATGACATCATTCATTCATACCACGATTTATAGAATACACTCGTTTTGATCTTTGAAGTATACTCAAGCCGTACAGTTGAAGAGGGACAATGTACCTACCTCTCCAATGCAGGTACGAAATTCAAATCTGTTCACTTTCCAGTCTTTGTTTTTGTCAGCTTGCATAAATAATTCAATCATTCGGATTCTTCTGTTATATATGAGTTGTGCTATGGCAGCCATGGCTGCTGGAGACGGTTGTTTGATGGTCGGTGTTTGGAACGTTACACTGGTACCTGGCCGACTCTCCATTCCAACACCCTGTGTACACATACACGTACAGAATTACACATGTAATTGGCAGAGAAATCATGCATTAGGGACAGTTTTATGCTATAATCTTCTTACAATGGTTGAAGGTTCACCACAAGACTGTTATCAATGAGATCCTGACGCCACAATAGGCGTGTATATAAAAGTAAGAGCGGGCGAATGGATAAAGGCTTGTTGGAAACATATACACTGCAAGCTAAACACACACTACTGACGGCGGAGAAAGATACACAAACAGACAGACAAATATACAGAGAGATACACACTCGGATAGCTAGCCAGCCGGAGAGGGTGAGAGAGAGAGAGAGAGAGAGAGAGAGAGAGAGAGAGAGAGAGAGAGAGAGAGAGAGAGAGAGAGAGAGAGAGATAGAGAGAGAGATAGAGAGAGAGAGAGAGTGAGAGAGAGATAGAGAGAGAGAGAGAGATAGAGAGAGAGAGAGAGAGAGAGAGAGAGAGAGAGAGAGAGAGAGAGAGAGAGAGAGAGAGAGAGAGAGAGAGAGAGAGAGAGAGAGAGAGAGAGAGAGAGAGAGAATAACTCAACTCACGGTTTGTTGTTCTTCTGTACTTGTTAAAGATGACACGGAGGATATATCATCCGAAATAGAAATATCATCATCATTATATTCATCTTCGGTATATTTCTAAAATGTGTCAAATAATTCAATTAATCCATTACAATGTGAATTAAAGAGGAACAAGGAACATCATGTTGGGATCAGGAATGGTCCCTGTTACTTTGTTTTAGTGAAATCAACTCTTTTCTGACGATGTGATATATATAAGATATGATATACCATTGAAGGTATAGTATGAAATGAACATGTAAAAATGTAATTCTGTTGTTATATCTTACAAATCAGCGTTTGCAAAATATCACTAAAATAGGCTATTCCTGTACTTGTACTTGTACTTTTTTGTATTTTTCATTAAAATTAATGTAAATGCGACACATGCATTTACATATCTTCTGACACTTCACGTTAAGTTGAACAGTATTACGACGTATAAATTTTAATGTACATCGAAATGTTCCTGAAAGATGAAACAACGAATCGTTTGTGTAGATAGAGCTATTAGGGCGTCCCGTCACGGCATACCAGAGCTGGGATCGAGTCATTGGCCTTTAACACATTTACGTCATCGATAAGGATCTGGATACTAACCTGTGCACTGCTACTTTCTTTGTCGGCTTTTTGTATCTGCCCTCTGAAGTATTTCTGTTCAATTGGACTTTTACTTGGTTTAGTTGACAACCAATGAAATGTACAATCGTTCAATTTGTTGAATTGTTGTCTCAGGCATTTTCTCTCCTGAAGCCATGCACTGTAAGTTGTTCTTTTTTTATCCAACTTTTGTTGTTCGAGTCGTTGTTTACCCTTCTCTCCAAATGGTTCATTCATATTCATGTCAACAGCGGCTTTGTCTTTGATTCCAATCGGCTCAGTATTCTCACTCGTTGTGTTCCTTTGACGATGTTGTGGATCGTCTATACCGCTCAAAACTCCGTCCTGGCGACGGGGACGCTCGACCTTTTCCATCGCCGGAGCGATAATAACTCTTTTCCGATTTCGTGGAGCTCCCCATATTTTAGAAGCTATTCGAAATAGTCTTGGTCTCTCTAGGTTCCGTTCTGTGTACAATTTTATCTGGTCTTCGAGAGGTAGATATTCTGTATTATCCGGATTGAAAAGTCTTTGAAGTCCGAAATCTTCCCACTCGTCCATCATGATAAACTTTGTTTGTATTTCCCGATCAAATTCCAGACTGGAAGTAAAAGAGATCACGAATCATTTTCCTAAATTAAAGCTATATGCTTGATACTTGTACGTCATGGGTGCTGAATTTTGACGACAGTGTCTTCGATAGTAGAACTGATTTTTTCATAGCTGAGTAGCTTCCCGCCAATATTTTACAAAATTTATACAATTGTTTTCTATCACAAGAAAAATCAAATTTATTTTTGATCAGAATTTGATGAATTTACGTTGACTCATCTTTTTGGTTTGAAAGTGATATCGTAATTTTGGTTCGAAAGTTATATATTTTTAAAGAAATAAGGTTTTCATATTTTTCATATTTGTCCAGGACAAACTTAGAATGAACAGTGTAACTGGAATGAACTAAATCTATAGTTCGGCAAGTACATGCAAATATAAGTTTAAGGAGCTCTCAAAGGCCAGAAAGCATCTAATAGTAACATGCAATGCAAATATGAACTCAGCTGACCCGGGAGACTAAATGGCCCGTGACTAGGCGAACACAGAGAATTAGTCCTCAATCTTGGTGAGATCTAAGCAACGCCACAATAGATTGAAAACATTCAACAAAAAGAATTTCAATGGCGACCTCTGTTTCTATACACGGCTGATCCCTTAAATCTGTTGTCTCTTGAAAAGTGGTCATTTCAGAAGAATATGTCAACATGGTTATATGGCGACTATCGTTACCGTAGCAACTCTAATTATTTGCAATAGTATTGTTATTTCTTGTCACCCCAACCACTATCTCGGTCCGCTTTAAAACTTTATGGTTAATTATTCCGTTTGGATTCGTTGACAGTTATGCATTGAGAGAGTGTAACACAGCGAACAATGTATTCGGTCGAACGGCATGAAAGGGAATAGACAGGCGTCTCCTCCTTGGAGAATTGTGCGTTGTTAACCTACAACGGCCTTCGTATGTATACTTTGAAGCGATCAACACGCCTTGGGAAGTCTTTATTGAATTTGATCAAATGCCTGTTTGGTGATTTGGTATCCTACCGAATTATATAATGTATATTAACGTTAGTAGACAAACCTTGAAATAAAAGATAGTCGATTTGAATAATAAACTCTAAGACTATACAGGTTTTAAATCAATATATTACAAATATAAATAATACTTACCGGGAAACGTTGTACAGGTAAACGCATTCCGATAGACTCTATACAATAGTTTGAGAGTGAACGTGTACAGAATACGTGTATCCGATTTACAAAAAGTCACATTTTTTTCACCTACCACAGCTATCACATTTGGTTAAAATGTTTAGTACTGATTATGAGTTATTTGTTGGTGATTATAACACAGACCGATACCAACCATCGGATATTGAACAGTTTGTCGAGTACATACACTAGTCGACGAGTACTACGATACAGAGTAACGTAGAGATTTTAACTTTTCTTGTCACTGTTGTCCAAAGTCGTTAGCGTTAGTCCAAGAAAGATACCATGTGCAGTTTAAACTTGAATCTCAGTGAAAACTCTGGCCACGAAACAAATGCGATTGAAAGGCTCAGCGACCAGACTTCGAAGAATTGTTATCACAAGTGTTGTTGGGTACAATACTACATAGTACAAACAGATGCATGGTGGGTAAACTACTCTTCGCAAACACAAACACAAATACAGTACATGTAATATCTTTGGGACAATAGAGCAACGGGTGACGAGAAACATACTAGAGATACTTACCGGAAGGTGACGGAAACTTTACTTGTACTCACTGTACACATGCTTCATGTGTAATCTGTATCATAATTGTATGGAATATCAACTCTGAAATTAAAAATATCTAGATTGAAAAAAAAAAACACTCTGAAACGACGGTTTGATATTATTTGCTGATAATAGGTCTTGATACTCCGCATGATTATTTACATAAATGTTTTTTTTCTTAGATATTGATAATAGTTTCAATCTTGGCGATGGTACGAGGCTGGTGAGTACACCAAATGAAGCGTACACTTTCTAGTAAACGGAAACGATTACAATCGTGTCACTTTTCCTTGATTTTAAAAATCCATTGTTAGTAGCATCAAGAGATGGCAGGTGAAAACGAATAAAGAACAGGAAATGTCACAGGGGTCACGTATTATACATGTACATGTCAATCATAATTACTACTATAAGAGAGACTTTGCAACAGGCTACTTTGTGACGCGAAGTTGATGTTTTCCGTGGTGGTGGTGGTGGTGGTGGTGGTGGGGGGGGGGGTTCTAGCAAAAGTACTAGTATGCCACTGTGCTGAACTCATGCTGCTTAATAACAGTTTTTTAAAAGTAGGTCTCTATCTGTTTTTGAACGGGGATTGTGTAAGAGTTCTAGGCAGTTTTGCGATGAACTAATGTCCTAGGTTGGCAAATTTCCATTTTTGAAATGACTGATATTTTTTAACAACCACCAAATTTTGCTAGACACCTCGTTCCTCGCACACAATAAGTTTGCATTGACCTTGTGCACTCACAAGACACGGTACCGGTGTTCCTTCAATTTGACGTATCTCACCAGCCTCAGTCGCTTGTATACCTTTGTTGTTTTGATGTCCTACTTTATACAAAATGTACCTCAGACCACTATAGAATAACAAAGCATTAGGAAACAATGATGCTGTACAAGGTTTGTTTACACGCAAGTGACAAGTCCCATTTCTTACTTGTCAGTGGTGTACTGATATAGGCAAAAGAAAACACGTGAAATTGGACCGTGTTTTCATGTGGTCTTAATAATTATATAATGGTGGCCCATAGAACACATTTTTTTCTTACAATCTGTTGTGTACACTCCCATTGGTAAAGTATTTTTCCGATACACGCATAGGTCAACATAAGAGAATGCTTTTCGGATTGGCTTATTCAGGTTGTTACTAAGGGATTCCAAGTATGTAAATGATAACATTATCGTCAATACATCTGGTGTTATTACAACTCTCGTAGAATTATACTAGCAATCTATAAAGACGGGAAATTCTCATGTATGTCGTAGCCAGTTTACTTGATAAAAACAACAAGAGATCTCCAGATTGTTAAGAGGGTAACGTAACGTAACATTGAAAATGTTGCAATATCCTGAACACACCTTATTGACTATACATAAATTTCTACTTCTAAAGTATCAATAGTTAGTACGCTTACCATGATCACATGCTTATCATCGACACAATTTGCTTCATGAACCATCTTCATTACGTTTCAAATATTTCTCCAAGTTTACCTTTCTTTTTAAAGAATTGGCGTTTTAATCGATGTCGAATAATATTCCGACTACAGTAAATATACCATATAGATGTAATTTGTCTTTCCATTAGAGCTTTGTCACGAGTGATTATAAAGGACCGTGTACACAGCTACGAATAAGTCAGTCGACTTGTTATCAAAATCACCTGAATAGTATCGGAATGTATTACCAAATAAATATTTATTTAGAAGTTGCATTTACATTGGAACCGTACTTGCCAAACTTTTTTTCCAGATTGTAGTCAATGGCAGTGGTCAGTGGAAAAGTGTGAGGGACTTTATTCTCGCGGCTTCGCCGTTCGGGGCGCACTTCGTGCGCCTTACAAAGCTAAGGCACGATAGTCACGAGTCTCAGGCAGCGAGACTAGTGGAAGAGCGGCAATGATTCAGTGTCTACGAATGGAATGACCGTCTTGGTTTATGTGAAGGAAAGTATAGACAAAATTTTAGTAAACACACTTTTATTGGGAAAGTCAAATCCAACTGTTGGCAAGACAGAACAAAATGACCCAATATTTAAATAAAATGCCTTCTAAATTACCGGAATATGTTGAGAAAAAAACAACATTTTTACATGTCTGTAAGTTTTCCATGTCGTTCAATATAAGATGTTATTCTTTGCTACTGTAAGTCAACAATTATCGAACTCTCAAAATACAAGATTAATACACCATTGATGGCATCTCGCTTGGTATCTCAGACCACTAAAATTAGTGGTCTGAGTTGGTATCAAGAAAAATGAATTCCACGACCACAAACAGTATCACAGTGAGAGAGTAGATAAACAATTACATGTAGGTTAGATAAGACTATCAAGTCACATTCATAATAACACTGATTAAGAATACGTATACCTATCTGACTAATCAAGTTTTACCGTCCATGATATCATAACACCAGACAATATTGATTGTCATCTAACGTATAGTGGAATAAACCGACAAAATGACAATTAGCAGCCACCCATTGAAAGGCAAATGTCAATAAAACAATTCATCGAAATGTTTAAAACCATAGCAACGTATGTTTCCTTGACAACAGCCGTGTCCTATAAGCTAGGTGGATAGTAAGTAAACATTGGATAGGATTCAGATGCCTCTCCACTTTCTTGTTCGTCTGGATACCAATCACAATTTCTCTCTTCGCATTTCTCATGTTCCCTAATGGATTTAAGCAGTGTGAGTCCCTCATGTGTTTCATAAAGCATATGTTGCATACTATTGGCCCGTATGTTACGGTGAGGCATTTTTTGTTGTACACCTAAAAGGTTCATGTACAGTGACTCGATATCATTCGGTACGTTGTAACAGCTACCCAATATTGCAGCCGGTTCTATAATCTGTTCCAACCGTGTGTACGGTAATAGTACATTGATATATTTCTCACGCCTTGCGTAGTTCGTTGTTGGTTTTTCGACATCGGCACACATTATGTTAAGAGCACATCTTAATATAATATGGTTAATGTTCGCTGAAGTATACATGTCAGTTTTTCCATTAATTTGATACTGGTCTCGTCTCCCATTTTTCTGAATCAATAACTGCCATTGTTCTTTCACGCCTTCTGAAATAATTAGTACTATTTTATCCACTGTTTTCAATGTTCTCGAATACCATTGCAGGGCCTGTAGTCCTTTTATTTCCTGGTCTACCCTCCAAGGTGGCCAGATGACGTCAAAGTTACAAGCCTGCCAAAATACTCCAAAGGTCTCCACAACTCTAACGTGTTCCTCAGTATCATCTGAACTGAGGAACATTATTCGACGTTTCTGAACACCTGTTTTAAAATAAATAAATTCATATTTCGTAAATATTCATGTGTCACTGAGCAAATGACAAGAGAATGACGTAAAGGCAAATTATGAATTGTGTAATAAAGGCGAACTTATTTGTCATTTAGACCAAAAGTCAGAAAGCTTCCTGCATTTACAACAAAGGTGTCAAATTCGGTCCACCGCTCTTATGTGTGTCATAATTTTTCATAAGATGGAATATGTTTTCATATGGAATATACGCAGGCCTACATATGCTATGATTATTCATTCTACTGAAAATAATTTGATATTCGAAGGGAACTGAACTATTCGTGAAACTCTCGCAAATTTTCAATCAAGATTTAGTCGTTTATTGAATTTACATCCTTTTGTTTAATACAAAGAGATCGGACACCAGTATTTTCGTTAGGTGCCGTATCAGAAACTCTCTGCGTTTAATTAACCAAATGAACTTGAGATAATAATTATGATCTAGCTGGTAAAGGGAAATACATTGCTGACAAATGTAGTATGATCGTATTGTATTTGCTTGCAGTAAAGTACTTCCAATGGAAGTTGCAAACTTCACTTTCAAGAACTCAGCTACATGCAAATGCAGCGCAAACAAAGACGAATCTTTTAGTCACACCTACCTTTTCCAGTAGAAGAGTTCTACCATTTCATACTAATCAAAGTAGTATAGTGCGAATATATACCTACAAAAACATGAACTTACCGTTTGGAACACTTTGTTTAACTTTATGACATTCAGCAGACATTATTCTGTCGTTTTCGCCCTCTTTCGGTTCCTCGCCCTCTTTTGGTTTATTGTCCTCTAATTGAACCCTTTCACTGTTATTCATATCTTCCCCTGTCTCTACTGCTCTACTGTCAAACTGCACGTTGTCTGGCGGTGAAGATCGTAGTTTGGACTGTCTTCGCCTTAAGAACCACATAAGGAATGCTATCAGAAGAGCGATGACGAGGACCACAAAAAACAGCAAGATGATGGTTGCAGTATCTTTCTTCGGGGAAAATGGGTCTTCTTTATATGGAATATAAAACGTAGATATATGTAACAGTATTCAACCTACCTTGGTAAAATCTATGTCCAACTCGGCGTATTAAAAATATATTACTGAGAAGGTTCATATGATGTCACATTCTAAAACATAAATCACATCATGATACTTGTCACATCGCATCACCTCACGGTGCATCGCATAGCGACAGAACACTTCACTTTGTTTACCATACACCATCCCTCATTGCCATAGACAATACGTGTATTACGGTATGAACACATGAACAGGGACTGCTCATGTCGGTACTTGGCTGTAAATTTAATACGCATGCGTTTGAATTCCGTGGTATACGATATCAAGATGTCAGTCGAAACATCCTGCCAGGTTTATTTCCGTCTCTCTTTCTGACACTCTTTGAATTTGTCCGAACAAATATATTGTACAGTAATGTAGTAAATGTGGTGTCATCACCGAAGGGTTTCCCATAAACCCTTGCACGATATGACGCTACAAGATTTCAAAGTTAAATTCATGTAAATAAGTACCAAAGTGCTATTTTATCACCCTAAATCGAAGTCGATAGCAGTAATCAATACAGGTGTACTAAAGACAGACATAAGTCTGACCACACTTTCTCTAATGGTTACGGATGACCTTGATCTTATAAATCTGCCGAAAAAAATCCAAAATGTAATTTTTCAGAGAATGCGTGAACTTGATAAGTAAACCAACGTCTTCGTTTGCTAGCCGTTCTACAGACCTCTTGTATATACCTACACCTATCAAGTTACTGTACAGACACTCACCTATACACGTATGTGTTCCATCAACATTCTGAAAGCCATCCATACATTGGCACGTATAGTCAGTGTTATTAGCTACACAGTAACTAACATTACCTTCACAAGGGGAACTATCACATGGATTTTCTGTTAAAAAGGTTCACAAATAAAACAAATCATTTATCAGGTTTTATTATTTCAAATTTGTCATCCTACTGTATTTTTCACCAAAACGAATTATAGTATATGAATAGGTCAGAACAGTGTTGCTTATGGTTAGTGAACGCATGAATATATGATTGGGTCTATGAACTCCGGAATGGGGTAAACAACACCACATTTACACCAAAAAGTGAGGTATTTCTGCAACCTGACACTGAGACCATTCATCAGTATGGTGGTCTGAGTTGCAACTCAACAATATTTGTTAGTAATCATTTGCAATTTATCAAGTAACAGACAAGGACTTGGCATATGCTGTTTCACATTGATTTTTTAAAGTAGGAAGCAATGCGTATTAAAAACATCGAATAATGGAGAAATGGTGACGTCACTTACTGATGACTTCAAACGGCAATGATTGGGTCGTTAAACAGAGATATATTGTTCCAACTTTACACAAACTGTGGTTGGAAGGCAGAACCTGTAAGAAATTGTTATTACGACTATGACATTAAATAGAGAATAATACAACAACCGTATATAGCGATTGTAAGTGATGGATTGACGCATATAGTATTAAAACAGCACACTAGCTGCCACTGGAACGTTTTTTTTTTGTAATTGTATTGTTAGGTACAAAAACTTACATGAAATATTGTATACCCTCAATAGTATTGATCTAACAAACTCATTTATGTAGCAGTATACATACTATGGTGCTATATATCCAATTGGGTCCGCACTTAAAAATCATCAATACTAATGAGTTAACTTATTACTTATATCACTAACATAAAACTTCTACTTAACATGTACAGTATCCAATTATTGATATTTTAACCATTTTAAAGTGAATGTATCGTTTGTTGTCAAGAAATAAATAAAACCCCAGTTACAGCTAATGATTGTTTGAATTGGATAGCCTACCTTTGTTACATATTGACCTGGTTCTATGCCCTCGAAGACAACCGATATCATAGACAGGTCATTGCCATCAACTGTCGTAGTGTAAATAAGGGAGGTATTCTGTAACCAGAAATATATCACCAGAATGAATGTTCATGGACTCTGGGTTCGTATTCAGTAATGAAAATTTCAAACCATTTCGTGGAACCGAATTTTCGGATTCGTTTCCAATAAATGTTTGATTCAGTGAGGAGGAGAAACACATGTATATCGTTTATTAGTAATTGTTGGATATTGCAAGGTGTTTCTACCTTATCTCATTATTGGTACTTTTTCGTGTTAATTTGCTTATTTCGCTTACTACAATGATCAGTAATCTTTGACATACATTCATGGTTACAATCCTTTACAAACATATTACATGACTGATTTCAAAATTACAGGCAAGAGTAATAGACACTGAAAGGTTACAAACTCTTCGGTGATATATTTCAAAACTTGTCCCCATTTCTTGATATGTGAAATCAACTTCTATTTTTCGAAGTTCTGAATGTTTTACAAATTATTAGTGGTGGTACTTATATTGGTCCGTAATCTAGTCGGATAACCCTTTAGTGTGAGGTGAAGTTTTTAAATATTGTTCTGTGACGTAATTAGTAGTATTGGAGACGACGACTACGATGATGATGATGATGATGATGATGATGATGATGATGATGATGATGATGATGATGATGATGATGATGATGGTGGTGGTGGTGGTGGTGGTGGTGGTGGTGGTGGTGGTGGTGGTCAGGAAATGATAGCATTAGTGGTTAAAAGTAAAGAAATATGTCCTTACCGTTATTATATCTTGAATACGGTATCCACATGTATCAACCGACACTTCTCCATTGTTTATTATATCTACAGTACAAACAAAAACTCGAAAACTGTTCATGTTATAATGGTGTGGTGGCAAGTCAAATTCAACTCGAACTTGTGAATAGTTCCTCACATTTTGTATAACAACTGGTCCCCAGAACGCTCGTCGTTTATCTGTAAAACACATAGATACACACTTTATTGACTAGCTGATTCAAGATTGCTGTAAGGTTTCTACAAATGGATGGCATGTATGTCAATTCCAGTACCTGCATTGGCGTAACTCACTAGGCTCGCTCTTTACAGCAGCGCTCAATAGACGCTCGGCGCAGATGTTAATTTTCGTTGCGTCAATGATATGCGGCGAGGATGAGGAGATGTGGTCAAATTTCTTCTTACTAATAGAAGGATTGGTATTTGTTAATGACAACGTACTTGTCTGGTTGTTACGGTTGATGTGTATTGTAACAAATAAATGTATGCATTGAACAGTATAGTACACAATGGAAGTGGTGCAGCAACAGACGGTAAGAGGAAAATCGGTAATAGGAAAATTATTTGTGTCTTTCAATTAAGTAATGGAACTGTTAAAACAAATTGAAACATTGTTATTTGTGAAGTTCAACAAACATGCAAATAGTAAATCGGTTAACAAACCTGGTGTATCAATAATGGAACATTCGAAGAAGTTTTGATTTTCTTCACAAGCTGCAGATAGAAAAACAATACCTGATATTACTAAGTCGCTTTATTTACTTGTCTATGTCATTCGTATGTGAATTTGCTGTGATATGTTGAGATAGGACCGTGCTTAGCCGTTAACTAGTAATATGGCGCCAAATGTTGATTTCATGGCACAGGTCAGCGATGTCGTTGTTACTGTGCCTTGGAACATTCATAGAACACTGAAGTCATTATGCATGCTGAGAGCTCGAACGGCTTGCCGTGACATTTTACACCAATCACGCTAGGAGGGCGCCCCCAACCTACAATGTAGTATAAACCTTTGTTTGTTGCAATTTACTGGCGGTGACAGCATAAACATATCAGAAAAATGTTGATTCGCTAGAATCTCACTTACATGGAGTGATGAAATGTGTAACGTAATTACTTCGCTCTCTCTGGGACATGGGATGAACAATAACCTCCACCTCGTATCTGCAGTGTGGCGAGAGTGGTCCAAAACAGTCGTAATAGAACGGTATATTACCGATGTCCTGATAGCCAGTAGACGATATAATCGATAGAAGAAATACACAAGATTCATAATTTGGGCAGGTGGTAACATTTCTGACATGATCGTTGTTTTTGGACAGAGTTCTTCATGTTGCATTGAAAAGTGAATTCCGTGATATTTTCGCTTTGACAGGAATTTCTTTCAAGTACAGCAAACATCCTCAGTAATATATTCAAAACAAGTTTTATACAAGACATATATTGCACTGAAGTGTTCCATTGCCAACTTCGCAAAGAATTACTTTCCCAGAATTTCATTCCCTATGCCTTGACGTCAACATTTATATGGACGAATATTCCAGGAAAAACATTCCAATTTTTTATTAAAAAATAGAGTTTTACTGACATATTTCGATAAAGCAGTCACAAGGACTTACGTCTATTCCTTGTCAAACGTATTCATTATGAAGATGTGCCAGTTTAATATAGAAGTAATACTATCTGAGACAATATTTGTAATTTTACGGTGTTTCGTCATGCGAGAGCGCCATTCTCAGTCATTTCTTTGAGGGTCCTCATTTGTGACTTTCATCGAATATTATAGGCTACACGGCGAGTGGAATCTGTCGTGGGATGGAAAGGCAAGTTAGGTCCTCGAGAAAATCGCCCTCGCATGGTGAAACATCGAAAGAAGCATATAATTATATGTACTGATTCTCACCCCAGTATATCGTAGATCAATGGCTTCGGATAGATTGTAGGTGACACATAACTCCTGTGCAAACGCCGTGTACCCAAATTCAGCATTATTGGTAAGACCACGTAGAATGAACTGAATACCTTCAATGTACTCGGATGCTGTCAAGAACACACATATTTAAGATTTAAAATTCACCACAGTAAATCATTACACGAAATAATCAAAACATTCATCTAATAAGCGATAGTAATGTAATAGGGATAAATGTAGATAAAACAAATGAATTCCTTTAGGGTTGCCTCCGATAACCGCACCCCCTCCTTCATACTTTTACGTAAAACTAGTTAAGTTGACGTATTTTCGGATTTTATTGAACTTATCTTATACTATCTCAGACCAAAACACAAGCCAACTAGTAGTTAAATGACAAAATACACCATCCCTGTTTTCAGAGTTTGATGAATCTACAAATCTTGAACATTTATTTTGGTTGCCCCCCCCCCTCTACCACTACCAAACTAAAGGAGTATCATTTGATTTTACATCTTACATTGACGTCACCTCTATACGTACTACTCATTTGATGGCTGAACATGCAAATTAGAAGGGTTGATAACTGGTGAATCATAATAGTGTAACATACAGTCTCAGCTGATGTGTGAATAATATTCACAAATAAAAAAAACGTTGATGAATGTTGAATGAAAAAAGGCAACCTCAAATTGTTGGCAAAGCTCAATGAAATGTTGGATAAATAGATAATTGATTGAATGATGAATGAATGAATGAATGAATGAATGAACGAATTCATTGACGACTCCATAACTGACTGTCTGACCAACCAATTGGTCGATAGATGAATGAATGAATGAATGAATGAATGAATGAATGAATGAATGAATGAATGAATGAATGAATGAATGAATGGTTGGGAGGATGGATGGATGGATTCCAACAATGGATGGATGGATGGATGGATGGATGGATGGATATACGTATGGAAATATGGATGGATGGAGTGATGTTGGATATTGAATAAATATAATAAGCTGGTGTACCTTGTTGCCCGGTTAGGTAATAGAGATGCACAGCATATGCTCGGTTGCTATGACAGCTATCTCGTGGCTTGTACTACTCACCTCTAGTAATGTCCAGGTCCATAGTGACGTTGACAGAAGGGTACAAGTCACTACCGCTACGAATGATCGTTTGGGTTATATCGACATTGGCCGGCGGCAAGGGCAGCGTAGACTCTGTCACTAGTTCAAACGTTTGAACAAGGCCACAGTGACCGGTGTTACCTGAATTGTGTTACAAAAGAAGACATTCGATGACAATTGTCAAACAATGATATCATTGGAAAATCTAAACATTACGATAAACACGTAAAATATGTAGTTCTGCTTAGAAAAATACAGAACATCAAATAGGACACTAGATCTTTCTTTGTATACTACACATAAACCAAGTTGAACGCGTTTGAACTCAAAATGTGGATTTATGCCTTGTCGATCTACGTCACAACAGCGAGAGTATACATGTCATTCACGTGATCGAAATACGAGTCAAAATGTTCGAAATCACCATTAATTTTTACGGTTTTTTCAAAAATTATGCTTGCTCAGGTATTACATTATCTCTCAATATATTTCTTACTTCAGCCGGAAAATGTAATATACGCTCTTTGTCATAAAAGCTTAGCATTTGTGTGTGAGCATGAGACACAAACATGTGTCTCAAACACCCAAATGCTAAGCTTTAATGACAAAGAGTGTAATGCTACAGTGGATAATGACAGTAAGAAAAATAACCTAGCACCAATATAATGGGTGTGGCATTTCACTAGTACATAGTGTGACTTACTTTGTGGGATCACGGTACAGGGTAAATTAAGAGAGCCGACCTGAAGTAGTATAAGGAAATACAAGGCAAGGTGAGAAAAAACACTACAAAATGTAATACACTGTAGTTAGAACAGGTCGGAATGTCGGATACACACATACATACATACATACATACATACATACATACATACATACATACATACATACATACATACATACATACATACATACATACATACATACATACATGCACACATGCACACATACACACACGCATACACACATCCAGACAGACAGACAGACAGACAGACAGACAGACAGACAGACAGACAGACAGACAGACAGACAGACAGACAGACAGACAGACAAAGCTGGAGCCTATTTATCATGTTTATATGACTACATTTGGATAATTCTGTCAGATCTCTTTAGGACACTGAAGGATGACAATACAAGTGAATTGTACATGGACATCCATCCATCCATCCATCCACCCCCCCCCCACACACACACACACCAGCTACCGTACACTGACACAATTGATGACTGTCTATGACCTTGAGATCTTGTTTCACTTTTAAAATGTTTTTAGAATTGGCGTCACGCGTCAATCTTTGAACCATGCCACTATCTTCTTGTATTTCATGACAAATTGATACCTAACGCATTCTTTATGAATGTTAGTGTGCTGTAATTCTAAAGACAGTTTCAGAAGTCCACATTTTGTACATATTATTGTCTCAATTAGACAATGTGTGTTAGACTAGACTACTTGCTAACCAAATGCCGATAGTAACCTGTATTTTATAATAATAATAATAATAATAATAATAAGTTTATTTCACCAAGAATAAATGTACATGTACATGATTGGTGAGGACCAGAGAGGTAGTTCTAGTGGAACTAATCGAGTCTCTGGCCCTGAATACATACACTTGTTAAATGAAAGCAGTAAATTTTGCCATCTTATATACATTAGATATACATTAAATATATTTACAGTGTCAACAAAGACTGAAACTTACATTAGAAAGAAAAAAAATATGATACAGGATTTTCACTATACTGTGTTCAAAAGATAATTCTTAAGCGACTTTTTAAATAAATTTCTTGAGGTTATTGATTTTATCAGATTTGGAGTTTCGTTCCAGTGTTTTGCGATAGAGTAATAAATGTTGTTTTGAGTTGTACTTAAATTTACTTTTGGAATAATGAAGTTGTCGCCAGTGGCAAGACGTGTATTATATGAATGTGATATAGAGGTAGCATAACGATCTATTGAATGAGCATAATGACCTGTCTTTAAATCAAAAGCAAATACACAAGTTTGGAATTTACAAAGCTTATAAATGTTAAGAATGCCAAGTTGTCGGAATAAAGGAGCACTAGGTGTGTTTGGATCAGAAAAGGTGATCAGTCTAACGAGTCTTTTTTGTAATTTAAAAATGCGGTCTAAGTGAGTTTTATATGCATTGCCCCAAATTTCAATACAATACATTATATGGGGAAGAATAAAGCAATTGTACAAAAGTAACATGGTTGATTTAGGGAGATTATCTCTACATGATTATATTTCTGGGAATAAAAATGAAAAGTCGTGAATACTAATAGATTGATTGGGAACGAATTCAATCACAACAACATGGCGACACGGTCTACTGTCATAAGTTATGAAAACAAATGAGATACTCTTTTGTAACCTGTAACATCAAACTTTCAATCAAACCATGGTTCTGATAGACTAAAAATTCGTGATATTCAAGATCAAAGCACTAAAATCTTGATTTATGTACAACTATATGAGAGGTAATACAAGCAACAAGAACACTAGAAAGTAACATAGCAGGTGGACAACAACAGAAAGGTAAAACAAGCTCATAATTACACTACTGACTGGGGTTTACAAGTAAACACAAGCAAGGTGAAAGTAATTATATTCAGAAACAATGGAGGCAAACCTGATACACAACAATTCAAATACGGCCGAGGAGAGGTTAAAATAAGGGAACAATACACATATCTAGGAATAACATGCAAGTCAAATGGTTCAATAAGCATTACTGTAGACAGACTTGCTGATAAAGCTTATAAGGCAGTAAGAATACAATCACAGATATATTCTGAAAGTCTTAACAGTACTGAAAAAAAAACTACTAAATACAACACAAATATCAATATTGACTTATGCTGGAGAAATATGATGTGTTCTCCAAAATCAAGCCACGTGGGACAAAACAGCAACAGAAAAATTTAATTTGCGTTTTTGTCGGGGAAAACTGAATATTAGTAACAGAGCTAGCAAAGTCTGGGAGTAGAATGGAACTAGGAAGAGAACCACTAATAAGTACAATCTATTGTTCTGCGATAAATTGCTTCAAATATCTGAAGTCAATTGACAAATTAAGATAGTTTAGCGTTCTATGCAATGTAAGGCATGGAGAACAATCGATACACAGGGTCTTGGCTTTCAGCTCTAGCAGGCAATACAAAACATTAAAAGTATACAATCATAACAGTAATATGAAAAAAACAAGAACTTTGTAATTCAATAAAAGAATACTCCTGTAATAAATAGAATGTACAATGAGACGAGAAAATGCAAAGTTGCATTCATACAGTACCTATAAACATTCACTGGAACCAACTACATAACAGTTATCAAGAATAGACAACACATCGAAACAATGGCACAATTCAGGATAAACTGCCATAGTCTTGCAATTGAGAAGTGACACCGCACACAACCCAAAACTCAAATTGAGAATAGAACTATGTAAAAATTGTAATACAATAGAAGACGAAGAACATCATTTGATACATTGCAAACTATCTAGAAACCAAAGAGATAAATTATTTGGTGTAATTTATAGTATCAATTCAGATTTCATTAGTATAGAAAAGAACAATTTAAATTAATAATGCAACCGAAACAAAAAGAGATTATAATTGTTTTCTGTATATATCTAAACTCATGTAAAAATATTTAACCAACAAAATTGTAGTGTTCTTTAATATCTTTATTACACTTAGATACCCAATCAGAACCGTCAGTTTTCTATATAGTTATAGTAAAGTTTTATGTAATCTAATCTAATCTAATATATCCGGTGTTTTTTTTGCTCGAGGTATAACTTCAATCGAATAGTCCGACCATTATTCAATCTTAGATAATTATTTGAAGCATTTGATCTCCAGTTTCCTCTCATGAAAGTAAAAGTAGTGCCAAAGCATGTGGGAGGATTTGTCGGACATGCGTTCAAATTGTCTGTTGTTTTCCGCGTATTGCGTAACAGTAAGGTGATTACGTCATCCGAATATATTTTTGTCCAGACGCATTGACGACTAAACAAAACGTTACAAGGCCTATTGAACGATCACGTGGAAAAGAAAACAACAACATCACCTAAATCAGACTTAATGTTATCGCTACGGTACGTGGGATATCATGACTGATGAATAAATGGCTTCGTTTATTGATGACCGTGAAGTGAGAGTTAGCCAACATTACAAGACATAAATGGCACTGAGTAGAATTCTTTTATTTGCAGTAAATGGTAATTGAGTGGGGAGAGAATAAAAGCAACAACGGCATTAACAATGAATATTCCCATGGTTCAACAAAAGAACAATGAGTTGTCTCCATTCAAAGTCGTGTGTATCCAAAGTTAACTATCACATATCTGCAGTTAGTTCACCCGTTCAAAGTTGTGCGTATTCAAAGTAACCATTGCATATTTGCAGTTAGTTCACCCGTTCAGAAGTTCCTCACTTAGTTTTCATATCACCCGAGTTTAGAGTTAGAGCGCAATGGTGCGTAAACAATTTGCCGTGGGGGACAGAAGATTATTTACCTCTAGTACAAAGACTGTTACGATAGACTTTAACTTTAAGCCATCTTGTTTTTACTGAAACAGCGTAGTTTTAACATTGATCATACTTTTGAAAATATAAGAACTTAAGAACTTATACTATACACCTGTCGTTTCAATTCGTATGACGTCACTGTAGAAGTGGGTGTGGTCAGTACAATGTAAGCAGTGCTTCACATGTTATGTATGGCTGTAGTAGCGAATTAAACAATAACACACCAGGATGTTGTACATATTTTCCACAACTCACCTGTTTTCCGCAGTTCCTTATGCATTCTGGATGAAATTGCGCATGTATGAGTGCAGAGACAATCACTAACCAAGTAAGAACACGAGTCGATAATGAGATAATCATTGTCAAAAGCAAGGTCTCACAGCCAGCTGACGATTTGACAGAGTTGCCACTACCATGAACATACCTTCCTAGCGTTTCGCATCATTACTTTCGAATGGTGTCGAAAGGCAGTGTGGGTATTAAAGACTGTCCTTGATAAATGGTCTATTCGAAATGTATCAGGTAAACAGTACAGGTCAATTTCAACACAGACAAGTCTATGATTTCAAGTATATGAGAGATAAGAGTGTGATAATTGACGATAGTCTCATCTCCTATACCAAAGGAATAGAATTCTCTTTATTGTCTACGGATCTCCCCCCCCCCCCCGGGCCTCATAATCTCAATTTGGATTTTCACTCTCATTAACCCTCAATCAACCAATCAATCAATCAATCAATCAACCAATCAATCAATCAATCAATCAATCAATCAATCAATCAATCAATCAATCAATCAATCAATCAATCAATCAATCAATCAATCAATCAGTCAGTCAGTCAGTCAGTCAGTCAGTCAGTCAGTCAGTCAGTCAGTCAGTCAGTCAGTCAGTCAGTCAGTCAGTCAGTCAGTCAGTCAGCCAGCCAACCAGCCAGCCAGCCAGCCAGCCAGCCAGTCTGTCAGTCAATCAATCAATCAATCAATCAATCAATCAATCAATCAATCAATCAATCAATCAATCAATCAATCAATCAATCAATCAATCAATCAATCAATCAATCTCTTCTACTGTATACTGAAGGAAATATCTGCCACTACTTTGCCGTTACAAACCAATACATCTCAGCGAATCACCTTCCTGGAAGTATCATGACACATTCTGGTACTCATCGTGGTGATGAACACCACATATTACAATTATCAATTGTAATTATCAAGTCGATTACTTTAACACCAACAATCCACACAACCTCTATTTGTGTTGTTTTCAAATAAATGAGTGATGTTCGTCGAACGATCCATTTCTAGCTGACCATTAGGCAAATTAATACCGCGTTGCCCTGACAACCGATCAATGTTGTCTGGTTTGAGTGTGAATGCGGTTGTATATGTGAAAATAAGAGATGCAATTGTACAATAAACATCGCTGTCTTCATCATGCATACATACGTACATACATACATACATACATACATACATACATACATACATACATACATACATACATACACACATACATACGTACATACGTACGTACATACATACATACATACATACATACATACATACATACGTACGTACACACACACACACACACACACACACACACACACACACACACACACACACATACATACATTTGCTAAAGTGACTCGGTATACACCTGTTGTCACTTTCCAAAGTTTGAATTGTAGAAATTTGAATAAAACGTTTCAGAGTTTAAAGTGGATTCTCCTGGGAAACATCCTCTTACATGTAATTTATATTTCTATTACACATGGGCATTTTTTGTTGGTAGGAGCATTTATGTGGAGGGGGACTACTAAAGAAACTTGTTTAAAACAGCAAATGGTCTAAAACCTGCAAATATGTTGTATTTGGTGTATTTGTGCACATCAAATCCAGCTGTCGTTGAACAACTCTACAACAAAGCAATTCAGTCCCTAAACACTGAGAATATAATATGATACTGTTTATTCCAATAATTTGTTCCGTGTTTACACAAAGTGTTGATTTTTAATAAATAATATTACAATGTTCATTTGATATCATGCATCAATATAGTGACTGACTAGGAATCATGATAATATTTTACAATTCCCGCGAATGCGAAGTCGTGTTTTACCCACTCTATCATTTTTATGTTATTCTAAAAAAAAGGTTCTTACAAAAGGTTTTGCGTAATTTAACATTTACGAAGACATACGAAAACTCTTACTATTAATATTTACAAACGATCATAGCTTTAGCAATCTGTACTCCGTAAAATTTCAGACTTCTATGCATTACTTTAGTAGTCTGGGGTAAACTACACAGCATGCAATTTATACACATGTAAAAAATGTTATTCAAAAAATTTACCTACATGTCCATTAAGACTCAGTATATGATGAAATGGCACCATAATTAAACATTAAATGAAACTTAAGGTAAATTATGCTAATGTCAACAGAAAGATAATGGACTTCAATGTTGATCTCAACTAATTTTGTTTTTTACCATTTCTATTTCTATTCCTATCTTTCCGAGGCTTCTTTCTGTCTCCTCTATTTCTTCTTCTGGTCTTGTCGCCAATCTTTCTTCTTCTTTTTCTTGGATTCCTTCCGTTTTTAGGCGCTTCTGTAATTGTTGAAGCCACAGACAAGTCTGTAATGAAACATACATTATTAATATACCTATATAATTTAATGTTAAATGCACATGCAATGTAATTAGCTTTTAGGGGTAATATGAAATTGACTGTAAAAATATGTCTCTTCATTATTGCCCTCTTTAGAAAAAGAACATCTTTAAAAAAAATCAGAATCAGCATTATGGACGAATTCCTTTATAACGGTCATATAAATGAAGAAATGTTGGCGTCAATAAAGCATACAGCAATGGTTACATTATTTCACATGAATTAGTTAACCTTCTGTACCTTTCGAGTCTACTGGAAATGTCGGAGAAGTTGTCACTCTGCAATCGACGGTTTTATCATACAAAGACTTGCACACATCTTTACCAGTAGGCCTTGGCTGCAGCTATAATGAAAGGGATGAGTGGAATATATAAGTGAATGGCTGCTTAAAGTGCCACTGTCTTCAAGAGCGCAGTCGCAGACCTATTCATGTATGTCGTATTGTCGTATGATGGACTTGCAAATTCGAGCAAGTTTGTACGAAAACAACGGGTGCGCTACTCAGTCTATGATGGCACCTCACTTAAACTTTCTTCAGATTTTCGCCTTTTGAAAAGCATTATTATAACTGTAACACTTTCAATACTTGACATGTTACTTAGTATTTTGAAATAGCGAGGATGTTGGTGGCAAAAAAATCTACGACGTCATACACACCTTGACCACATAATCACCCTCTTCAGCGATTGTGAATGGCTTGGTATAAAACATAGAGTAAGAAACTCCAGAAGTAGCAACAATAACAGTAGTGCCTTCCTCTTTCTGAAAAATAAATGTTTACAAATGGTCAAGACAGGGTCACACCAACTCTTACTTTTTAGGCGAGTTTTTTTTGTTTATGTTAATATTGTGTTAAAACTTAGTATATAGTTAAGTTTGTCTTGTACGTCTGGCGATTTCTCTCACACACGGTAAATCATACTGTGAAAAATCAGCAACGACAGTGCACGAGTTCAAGTGTCATATTCTTTTACTTCTAAGCCATCACTTGAAAGTCCTACATGGAGATTTCCTTTTTAGAGATATTTCTTGTGTGATGAAAGTATCAATATCGATGAATATTGAAGTTGTTTGTGTCATTTCATTCAGAAACAAAACACAGTGATCCTACCGGTGTGACGTCAGTATGGCCGACGTAAGTGTCAGGGTCTTTGTAAAGCAGTAATCGGAATTCATCCAACATGTATTTCTTGTCCGGCAAGTTAAAGCCCACTTTAACGTCTGAACCTAACATCTCGACTTGAAATATGGTAGGACTCCAATCAGCCGCTTTGTCTGTGAGGAAGAGATGTAAACAAATTCAAATAAAATGAAAAAAAAAATGGGAAAGCATCTCATGATGAAATATTAAAAGACAGTTTAGAAAATACCTGGACAGTAAAACTGATGTTTCTTAAGGATTATTTATATTTCCAGCAAACACCAAAAAGATACAATTTTGAGGTTCGTATATTTATCTAGTATGAGTGAATACAACTTAAAGGAAAACAAAATGTGTCTGTTTTTGCCCATGCAAACATTTTCATGCTTACCAAGCACAGAAAAAAATATGTTTAACCAAGCAGCACACAACATTGTTCTTGCAATGTTTTGCCGTGAAGTTCATAACGTAGTTGAAAGCACACTTCGTAATTCACAATGTTAAATCAATGTGGATGTTGACTGAGATAAAATGCGTTGGTTTTATTCACTTTCACTTATGAAGCTTACATCGATTCGAATTTAGACGGAAGTGACGTAGGCCTTACCGGATGTTCTCAAGCAAGGCCCGTACGTCATTTCCACCAAAGATTGGATAGACCCATGGTGTTTCCCCCCAGTGTAAAATAAGTCCTTCTTAACAAGATTTTACGATGTTTACAGTTCTAAAGCAGATGTGTTGCACATAGTCCGGTCAATAAAATGATGTTTGTGGCCTCGGCCTTCTAAAACATGCAGCTAAGGCTTAAACTAATCTCGCTTTTATTCTTCTTTAGAGCTTTAGTCTTCTCTATTGAGATATTTTCATAATTCATATACAATATGCAAAGGCTTAATGTTACTTACATTCATCTCTATGAACAAGACACTCGTGGAATTCATCCTTAGCCTCAAGATTACTATCACATTCTGAAGGGGAAAAACCAATAAGTAGAAACAATTTAGCGAGAAATGGTTTGTAGAAAACATTAAATGAAACTTAAGGTAAAGAATGCCAAATTTTTCATACGAAGCCTTTTAAAGCAAAATTAGTTTTTTTCAGACTATCTGTCAACATGGTGATATGATGGATGTTTGTGATTGTGAGTGACTGTGTTGTGTGTGTGTGTGTGTGTGTGTGTGTGTGTGTGTGTGTGTGTGTGTGAGATAGGGAGAGAGAGAGACAGAGACAGAGAGACAGACTTGTGCCTTCCTTACTTACTTGGTATCCTCATGGTTTTCTTTACAGTCGGTGAGTACCCTAAATCGTTTGTTGGCAATAATTTAATTTCCAATTCGTATTCAGAGTCGGGGGATAAAGGTTTCAGGCAATCGTAATGAAAAGTTACTTTTTCTGGATCCTGTGAATGAATATAGAAATATCATGAAGTTACATGTAATACCGAATATCAGACAGTTTACATAATCTCTAGAAAACTACGCCAAGGACTTTGTCTCTACATTTGTCCTCCTTCGCAATAAGTCAAATGGAATTCGAAAGACCCCCAATTTTACAAGATTAACTGAGGTGTATTAAAAAGAGACAACCTCCTATTTATATATGATACATGAATATACAACTTATAAGTACGTGTACCTGATAACGCCGCACCATGTCTGTCATGGATACATCTAGAATACGACATATTTTTTTGCCTTTATAAGTATAGTAATATTTTGTATCATCGCCAGTCTCTCCACGAAGGATGATCTGAATTCCCTGCAGAGTCTCAGTGTCTGTGGAAGAATTAAAGGAATTGAGTTATGCATTGGCATTTATCCCCGGGCATTTATCATATGATATACACTTTTTGTAACACCACACAGAGATACTGGTTGAAATTAGTCTAGTGCTATCCGTTGCACTGAATCTAAAGATCTCTCTTTATGTTACGTCTAGTTCAAAGAGGTCCTGAGATGAAATTTCAAATTTGCCCAAACCCATCTACACAGTCATTAACATAATTTCTTCGTTAGTCAATCACATAGTTTTGCCCAATGATAAGTTAGTGTTTTGGGGGAAGTTATGTATATTCCATATATGGTATTATTTGGCAGCTCAGGAATTGCTACTTATACATTGCCACACCATTCTAACAGTTGACGGTTTACTCATTTGTATGAACAACGATTGGTTCATGATTTCTCATTGAGTTATAAGGGTAAAGAGATTATTGGATACCACGTTATACTTATAGTATCTAAACTAGGTGCGGTTCAGCAGAACATCCAATTATTCTGTGTGTATCAATGCACGTGTTCCCCAGGATCATGATTGTACGACATCCAAATTGATGTGTTGTTGATGGACCTACCTTTTATCAGAGGCACTGATACAGACACCTTGATTCCAGGAAACTGGCCAGTGTAGTGTCCATAGACATCGTAAATTAGGGATACATTGACGTCATTTTCATTTAGGGCTGGTGGAAGGTTCTTGTTTTTTACAGGTGGATAGGGGCTGTCGCATTTATGGTCTGTCAAGAGTAACAGTAAATAGAAACATTACAATTAGCATTTACATTGTGTGTATGTATGTATGTATGTATGTATGTATGTATGTATGTATGTATGTATGTATGTATGTATGTATGTGTGTGTGTGTGTATGTGTGTGTGTGTGTGTGTGTGTGTGTGTGTGTGTGTGTGTGTGTGTATGTGTGTTGGTGTACATGCAAGCATACGCATGTTTACGGTTGTGGTGTCTGAATATGGTAAAAAGTTGATTTAATACCTGTGAGTGATTTCGTTTCTGAGTCAACGCTCTGTTCAATTATTTCACAAGGCCACATTGCAGAACCCACCTGTAATCAAAAGAGAACAACATGATTATTGTCCCATAGTTACTAATACTTCTTTGTCCTGGGGGGTGAATACGTCATGCATCGCAGAGGGTAACAATAACACCTTGGGGATAAAAGACAAAACTTTTGAAAGCTGTAAAAGTATGACCCATGACCCGCAACGACACAAAACATGTTGCTATGATTTATTGGGGTGCAGGACGTAAGAGTAAGCAAAATGATAGGAATGCTACTAGGACACTATTGTTGGTTTTCCAAGTTTAAATTTGACTTTTCCTTGTTTAATAAACGTCGAGGAGTAGGGCCACAAAACTTCTATAATTCCTTATAATTTATGACCACAGAAGGTCTGTCCAATCTCAGACCACACTTTTAGGAGTCAGAGTTCAATTTTAAACTTCCCCATTCTCGTTTTGTTAGCGACACTATTAAAACATTACTTTATTTCCTCTTTTAAAACGTGTTCATTAGCACTACGAACTAGTCACGAATGGTACGGACAATTCGATACCCCGCGGGTCAAGTTTGATGAACCAGGAAATCGTGTACGTGTTTTTCCTCTGATCAACCCTAGAGAGTCAATTGACACCTGTTGATCGATCGCCTGCCAGAGGGTAGTTAAGACAGCAAGGGCATTGGATGATACAGAAAAAAAGGCGTTATCAACCATCGCAAGAACAACCACAGTTAACCCACATATTTGTTATACACCACCACACCGTTGTGATTACCTCCGTGGGCGCATATACAATAAATAGAAGTACAACGTTGTGGTTTCTGAGACCTTTTAATCCTAGAAGTACGTTAAAACTGTTTTGACGTGAAAGTTATGAGATGTAATATAGTTATAACTTACCGTTTGAGTGCAGTTATTCGTACACCGTGTATGCCATTCTGTTGATATACTTGGTGTAATCAGGTACAGGAAGGCACACAGTAAAAATCCAACTTGGTAAGGACAACAATATACATGCATGACGACAACTGGTTTGGCTACCCAGGTCTAAGTACTGCAACTTATTCTGTTGATCAAGTGAACTGCGACTACACTTATCACTATCTACCTTAAAATGACAATCCAACTCTAAATTCAATCTTATATACTACACTGACAAGGGAAACGCCGTTCTATATTGTTCTACAACAAACACAGCCGACCTGCTGATTTGTTGGCGATAAATAGAGGTTGGTTTTCCCCATGTTTATATTTGAATGCACCTAATGTAATGTGCTATTTATAGGGGGTGACGCCATTAGTCACACAGTACATATGGACTTCGGTATCCGTACGTACGTACGGGTAATCTACTATATCCTGGGAATAACCCGAATGTTTACCGCTTTCCGCGCACGGGTCAAATTTTGGACAAACATTTAATAATAAGGAACAACAAAGAATTCAAGTGTTTATTAAATGACAGTTACATTTCTTGAATTAGCGACAACGATTTATTATTGCGTCTCACGTCACCCCTGTATAGCACTGCTCGGACACAGCCACTGAAATAACATTCGATGATATGCCCCAGTAACGCTGAAGTTTCGCTATTTAATGTGATATATACACATGTACAAGGTTTAGTCGAACTATAGACTGAAAGAAGGATACGATAAACTGTCAGAAAAAAGCTTCCTGCTATGGAAATTTCCACTTAGGTATCCCCTTGGGTATCAACATGTGATTATACTATATAAATAATATTTGTGTTCTTATTGCGCATGCTCACCCTAAAGTTTAAGATGACGTAGTCATGACTAGACTCTTTCACCAGTCCTCGGCACCATCGCCAATAGCTGTTTTGTCTGTACCAATATCTACCGAATAATTGTGCTACAATATCCTTATACCGTGGGCCCTCATCGGCTACATAAGGATAATCATTTGTCGACGTGTTACTGCTAGCATCTCAGTAATTTCATATCAGCTTACTTATCGAAAATAATTAATTGCGAAGATTGTTAATTAAAATTAAAAACTGGCTCAACAGGATATGTATGTTTTCTCATGGTTGATGTATGTGCCAAATGATATGGCATTTGAAGAGTGTATTCTTAAGATATAGCTTGAAAATAATTAATTATTCAAATTATTCATTAAAAGTAAATAAAAACTTCAAAAGATAGATACGTATTATTATGGTTGACACATGTACCAAATTAAATGAAATTTGAAGTTTTATGAGACATGTGTGCTTTGTTATGGTTAATTTATGTACCAAATTATATTGAATTTGAAGTATGGTTTCCAAAGTTAGCCTAATTATTAAAAACCTTTCATTATGCAAATGTCTAATTAATGTTCATTGGAAGTTTACCAAAATCTAATCATTTCAATAGAATCGATGCTATAGTTTTTGATATATCGTGTCCACAGACAGACAGACGCGCGCGCGCGCGCACGCACGCACGCACACACACACACACACACACACACACACACACACACACACACACACACACACACACACACACACACACACACACACACAGGGTTGTCGGTGGCCGAGTGGTTAAAGCACTTGCCTCTTACCACTGCGGTTGGGGTTCGAATCCCATTCAGGCTTCGATTAAATTTACTACACTGTATTAAAGTAAGAAGAGTGTCGTTCAGTTTGACTCTACCGAACAACGCAGATTTTCCCCACGTACTCCGGTTTCCTCCTGCACTAACACTGAACTTCTTGGGAGACAAGTGTTTATATGCTTAAAGAACTATCCCATATAAATATAAAAAAAGATTATACTTATAAGATTATAGAAAGATTATCACACACACACAAGCATAACATTACGGGATGTAAACATGTTATGAACTCTGACACGGCTCTATCTCTAACTTTTCCATGGGGAAGGCCCTTCACCCATCAACATATTTGGGCAAGCTACACCTCATACATATACATATGCAAGACAAGTTCCATAAAATATGCATTTCCTTGTTTAATACAGGCTTAGAATGATCTCGTAAGCCAAGGGTAGAAAAATAAACAGAACTGGGTCGATATTTCGTTGTTTGGCTAATCACATGAACCATGCGTGATAATTGTCATCAGCATCACGTGACAAACGTACCTGAACAGTTACGGATATCCCGTTGGCATAGATAGAAAAAAAATAACTTCCCTTTTCCAAGTTCTTAAAAATAGGGCCGCCTGTAGAGTTGTTTAGACAATGTGAATGTTCATAACTATGTAGATCATACATACCATGTCACATTATCCTAGTAAACTAGAATACTAATACTGGTACATGTGGTTAAGGAACACTGTTGTCTGCTACAATGATGGCAATGAAGTAAGCTTACAAATAGCAGTCTTAATACTGGATCTACATTGAATACGTTCTATATATCCAACTCGTCACCATCAAGGAATAAACTAACACTACAAGTAAGTAGAAAGTTGTAAGTATAAAATTTGACTGCATGTTTTCGATTGTCTTGGAATGTTCTTCACATGTCCTTAGAATACTAAAGTATCAAATAAGTCTTTGATTGTTGTTGGTTAATAATATCCAGACTATCCATTTGGTTGTGTCTTGTCTGTTTTCTGTTCCTTGCAAGAACGTTTCTTTTTGGTATATACGAGAACATCATTCGAGTCGCATCAGAAAGCAACTAAGGGAGCCTTCAGTATTTATAAGGGGGAGGGCCGGAGGAATCGGAGAGGTGGGTGGGTCACGTTTTACAAACCTGTTCTTTGGGGAGGGTTATATTTTGCATTACAATGTTGGGGGAGAGTCACATTTTACAATCCGTGGTTTTGTGTGTTTTGAGATGTAAAAGTGAGATTAGCACTCAACATTTATTTTTACAAGTACTTTACATGCCAAAATACAAAAATAAAAATATATGTATTGTAAGAAAATTGTTTTATAAAAACATTTTGTTGAGTGTACCATCTCACCTTATCACTCACACTGTCCGTGAATGTTGTTGTTAAAATATGATGATGGTGATGATGATATGATGATGATTTAGTTTTGAATGTCATAGAGAACACGGACAGTGATACATGTACTGACTCAAGTAGTACCAGTGAGTCAGATTAGAGTGACACTGATAATGGCAATACTGAAGGTGAAGGTGGTGATCATGATAACGATATCAGGGAACTTTTACAAGTGACCAGATCAGGCAGAGTATGCACAACATGGAAAGCACGTTTTAGATACTAACTAGACTGTGTATGATTATACGAGAAATGTCACTAGCCAGTCTGTTACTATTTGTCACTTTATATGTACAAATATTGCTTTCTAATACAGAGTCAAAATGATTTAATTTGTATGTATACATCCATACATATGATAGGAATGTTGATTAACGTTCAGTATATGCAATTGTCATGGGGAGGGTCATGTTTTACAAAATGGGGCAAAGGGGAGGGTCACTTTTTACAAGTGGAGAATGGGGGGGGGGGGTCATGTTTTATTTAACAGACCATGTGTGATTTCCTCCGGCCCTCCCCCTTGTAAATACTGACGACTCCTTGAAAGACGGAATAGACTTAGACATCATAGCTTCGCTCGATCAAACGATTTACATGTTCATAATATCGTTCGGGCTGAAAGTGAAAATTGCCCTGTGCTCGATTTCTTTCGGCAACCGTCGCTTGATCCGATGTTTCGGCTCCATCGACACAATCATGCGACCGTCGATTCATGCCTGTATACGGTCTCTGTGCATGTGATGTGCTCGGCTGTCCACCTCCAGCTTCGTTTGATCCGTGTTTGTCTTCATACCAGTTAGGATGTTCATTTACAAACGACGTCATAGTGTGTATTGCCTGCTTCATCTTTGTCCAAATTTCACTTGACTTGATCGAAGTGAAATTGTCGCCGGTTGTCCGGTCGACAGATGGAGTACTGCTCTCTAAATCTAAGAGTTCAATATACATACTTTCTACGTTTTCGGGTATGTTATAAATGTTTGGTTGTCCAAATTGTTTCAATGTCACGGGTACATCATTTGAACTAGAAAATGGAAAATACGCGAATATGTATTGACCTCGACGTTTGCTGTGAATACCTTTACTTACATCACTGCACATGAAACCCATAGCAACTCTAAACATGGCATCTTCTTTCGGTGGGTGATGGGTCTGTTTTGAATCGTGTAACGCATCCCATTCTGTTTTAGCACCTTTAGAGACAAAGAAGAGGATTTTCTCCGCTTTTTCAAACTGTCTATTCACCCAAGCAGGGTAACCCATTCTGACAATATCAGCAGCTTCCCATAAATCAAGGCGAATGTCACATCCTAGTCCCTTGCGCAAGACGCGACATGTAGTCTTGACGACTTTCTCATACTCGGGACAATCTTTTGTGTAAATAGCCAAAATCCGAGGGGAAGAATACTTTGCGTGTTCCACTGTAACAAATCAGCAAATACAACGTTTTAATCTGACTGGAAGAATCACCTCGTTCATTTAAGTTTTTGCCGGTTATCTCAAAGGTTTTGATCAACACTGGCGTAATAGTTTTTCAAATTAACAATCTCAGTGAAACCATTCAAATAAACATTAAGTTGATCTTTTCCTTGGATTGTTCGAATGCTAACCTGATTACTGATGTGTATGGTATACACTACCTCTATATCACGAACATGGTGTCTACATTGATTTATTTTCGTATGTCAAATCTGTGTTCAATTTGTTGTTTATAAAACTACTTCAAAGATTACTACATCTTCACTTTTGCAAAAACTTTCTTCATATTAGGAAGACAGTAAAGGAAATACCTCCCAGTAGTGGGGTATCGTGCTCTTCATGGCTTGGTTCTGGTTTACTATCCCCAATTTCCGTTCGGTTCCTTTTTTGATACCAGTTGTACATTTTGAAAATTAAGACAAGACCACTAGCACAACCAAGCACGACTGAGGTAGCTATCAGCAGCCTCTGGATAGATGGCGATTCTGACGGAGTTTGTGATAAGCCACCTTTAATGATGGTAACAAAGAAGCAAAGCTTTAGTAAACACTGTTCTGTTTTAATGACTACATATAATATTATTGGTCTAAATATAACATCTACATGTTGTGGTAGCACTGGTCTAAGAAAGTTTCACTACTACCGGCACCACCACCACCACCACCACCACCACCATCATCATCATCACTACTACTACTATAATCACACAGTTCTTATCACATAATACACACACGCGCTTGCGTATGCATGAAAGAAAACACACACACACACACACACACACACACACACACACACACGCGCGCGCGCGCGCGCACACACACACACACACACACACACACACACACGAACACCAGTATCACTAATATCGATCATCGCTATATTACAGCAACAATAAACACCACAATCACCGCTCTACGTATAATGTTAGACAGTGCTAGGGATTTTACACAATTTAAAAAACATAACATATCAACTACTGTATTACATGTAACAGTGGTTGTCTGAACGTAACAGTGGAAAAGAACTTCTACTAGAAATCAAAATGCAAGCACAGGCAATATTAGTTAAAGCAAGATCGCCAACCAAACCACATAAATGGGAATAAATGTCTTTTAGATGCACATTAATATTTGTTTCCCAAATTACTTACCCAAACATGTCCCATTCACGTCATCATGACCGTCTTGACAGGTGCAATTATAATATTCTTCAATGGCTGTACAGTTTCCATAGTGACCACACGGATTGGACTTGCAGGGGTTAGCTGTTACATTGAGATTAACAAATGTTAAGTATGATCAAAATTGAACTACTATAGGTTATGAATGTTTCATATAGTGAAATAGTTGACGTTGGGACTAATATTCGTATATATGACCTCGGGATCAAGAGATGCATCACAAACTGTGCACTTACATATTCAAATCGCTCTGCAAACTTTTCTATGTTTTGCTCGAAATCAACAAGTGGGTATTTTCTATTTATCTCAGGTTGGATAGGTGGTAGAGTGGGTTAGACCAAGAATCTGTAAATGGGATATTTTACATACTTTTTCCATCTCTTATTCCATGTACAATATATTACTTGAGTTTTCAGCCTTGCAACTATTTCCATAGCAGTGTTATTGTTACAATAAGTTAGTGAGGTTTTCCCGCCAGATTACATCCATGTATTTCATCTCGAAACCGAATGTTCAAACATGGCTTGCATGACGTTTTATGCATAAATTGCAACAACTAATATACGAGTCGAGAAGGAAGGGAAACACGAGTTTCCACTCACCGATGACAGTAAAATGATTGGTTTTTGTCATTACACATCCCATATTTGACTTATGACATACTGTATCGTCTGGTAGGATCTTAACATGAAGGAAAAGGATAAAATAATGTAATAACCAGATTTAAACTGAATGTCTCCCGTAAGGGCAAACACCATATATGTTTTGGGCATACACACATTGTTGGAATGTAAAATTCTGAACTATGGGTATAAAAGAAGACTTACCACTTACTTGGAATATTAATGATATGAAATTTGAAAGTTGCACCTTACATAGTTAGCATATTGTCTAAAATAGCTTAGAAATTACATTATCTAGCTTTAAATAGCATGCGCGTATGATTTGTTATGGTTGATAGACATACGAAGTTGTAATGAAATTTGAAGTAAGCATTCTTAAGATAAAGCCTAGCCTCATTACCGAAACCATTCATTATGCAAATTATTCATTAAAACAGTAAGCTACATCACAAACGTTATAGGACCTATTCGTGTTGTTATGGTTAACGTATGCACTTGATTATATTGAAATTGAAGTATGAACTCTTAAAGATATCGCCCAATTACCGTAAAACATTAATTATGCAAATTATTAGGTAAATTAACACAATATATAGGACACATGTGGGTTGTCATGTTCATGTATGTATTAAATTATATTTAATCTTAAACATGCATTCCAATGATATAGACTAATAACTAAAATGACAAATTACTGTTCATTAGATATTTACCAAAATATAATCGGTTCTAGTTATTCCTATTTTGCTGGTGTGTAGCAAGTTTCATCAGAATCGATGCAGTAGTTTTTTAGATATCGTGTCCACAAAGAGACAGGCACCCCCCATACATACATACACACAGACAGACAGACAGACAGACAGACAGACAGACAGACAGACAGACAGACAGACAGACATACGGAAGTATAATATAACCTCCAATTACGGTAAAAATATTACTTTAAACAAATATATGTCCAGTTGGACTTATTCTGAAACGTATAGACATGTGCATACATTCTTGTCACA